>NC_142811.1:36880790-37132347 GCF_049724085.1 Artemia sp. Qi Xiang Cuo | reverse complement strand
GCCAAACAACAACAACAAATAAATCGACCTGGAAAATTTGGTCATTGACCCACTTCGATTACGTAATCATTCTCCCTGGGGATTCCATGCCCATATATGGTGTTCGTACGGGGCTGACACTACCACGAGTTCTCCCTAGGGACTCTATGCCCATATATGGTGTTCGTAACGGAGTATAAGATAGCTTTCTACCATCAGTACTACAACAAGGAAAAAGTCATTTTCTTTGTTGTTCAAGGTGCTGGCTTTTAATTTCTCTATAATAAGTTTACGACTATGCTAATTCTAATGTCGCACTTTTATTTTAACCTAACACCGTTATTAGGGGTTTTCAGGCTTTTTTTCGAAATCACCATAAGTTTCTTCTCGCAATAAAATTTTACTTTTAAGACGAACCAAAACAATAGTCACCATTCCTCAATCAGTGTCAGATGGCCATCTGTTTCCACTAGGCAGTTTTTTCCTAAACATGATTTTTGACTTTTGATTCTGAGATGTGAGAAACAGCTTTCAAATAAGCCATTCTCTCTATGATATTCTTGTAACCCTCTATCCCTGGAAAAAAAGGAGAAAAAAAGGAGACAGATCAGTGCTACCCATACAAAAAACTGATTTTTCTTGTTTTTCAAAGGTTGGGGACTGTAATTTCCCTGAAAAGGTTTTTGACTATGCTGGCTCCAATGGTACACTTTTCATTTTGATCTGACGATTTTTGACTTTTGATTCTGACCGTGTTAAAGAGTTTATAGTAAATTCTCCCAACAGACTAATGAGACTTACTTAGGGGGCTGGGAGGGGGAGTATACGGGAAGGGTCCTTGTCAATCTCCAGTTAAGGGTTTTGGAACATGATTCTTACAATGGTACCGTTTCATACTTCAAAGCTTTTCAACTTAAGAAGTGGCACAAATGGTGCCTTTTTTTGTGCTATTAGAAAGCTACGAAAGGCAAAACTGATTCAAATCACGTAGATATGAGCAATAGCTTTCAAAGCAGCCATTAAACATCTTTCTAAGAAGCTCTGAAAAAATTCTTTCCTTCTAAAGATAATTCCGACATAAATTAAACTTCCCCTAATTAAGTTTAAATCCCGCTTCAGAAAGAAAAATTCTTAATCAGCAAAAGTAAAACTGCATTTTAGTCTCAGCCAAATCGACACTAATCGGGAGACGGTTTTGAATTTCGCGAAGATGTTTGGCAATAAAAAAAAATTACTAGATACAAAGTTCACAGGAAGTTTAAGTTATAAGAGCAGTATGAATGTTTAATCATCAAAAATACTGAAAATAAATTATTGGATGGACAGTTAGCATAATGAAGTGAGTTTACAAACATAATTACAAGGTAGCAATAGCTTTCAAATCAGCCATTAAACATCTCTCTAAGGAGGTCTGGCAGTCCACTAGCCCCTAGCTTTTCCACATGGGACATGGCATCAATAGTGCCATTTTAGTGCAATTTGGCAGTTGCAGTTGTTGGAATTTGTAAATAAAACGTAGATATGAGAAATAGCTTTAATGTTAGCTATTACACATCTGTCTACGATGTTTTTGTAGCCAGCTAGCCCCACCCCTTGAGAAATGGCACATAATGTGTCATTGTTTGCCATATGGCACTTGCAGTTGGTAGAATTTATAAAAAAAAACGTAGATGTGAGAAACAGCTTTCTAATGAGCCATTAAACATCTCTCTATGATATTCTGGTAAACCGCTAGCCCTGGAAAAAAAAAGGAGAGAGATCAGGGTTACCCATACAAAAAGGTGATTTTTCTTGTTTTTCAAGGTTGGGGACTGTAAATTCCCTGAAACAGGTTTTCGACCATGCTGATTCCAGTAATAAAATTTTTATTTTGATCTGACGCTATATTTGAGGGGTTTTAGGCTTTTTTCGAAATCACCAAAAATTTCTTTTCCCAATAAACTTTTATTTTTAATACGGACTGAAACGATAGTTACCATTCCTAAATCAGTGTGAAATGGAAATTTTTTTTCACTAGGTAGTTTTTTTTTTATAAACGCGTTTTTTAACTTTTGGTTACTATGGGCCGTGGTTTACTCTTTACTAGGTTGAAGCTGCCGCTGCAACCCTGATAAATCCAGTTCTATTTAAAAGGTTTTTGTATTTCACCTTTTGTTCTTAAAAAATTGGGACGAACAGATGAAATTTAGCGTAAAGAGCAAGGTATTGAGGAGGGGGAGTCAATCGTTACTAAAGGAAAGATTTTTGAAGGGAGACATAGGAGCCAATGCCTTTTCCAGAGGTAGGAGGCTAAATTTTTCTTCCCCCCGCCCAAAAAAAATCCTCCTTATAAAAATCCTGGATATGCCCTTGATAGGAGCTTTTACATCTCTAAATTAATTTATCTACATTTAGCAATAACTCTTAACTGGAGTCAAGCACAGGACTGGTCTTGCTTGGGGCTTTTTGTTTTATGACCTAGAGTCATTCCTGTGGACAGATCAAATTGTCTGAATAAAAACTCAGCTCGGGATTCCAGTGCCAAGGTATTATTGCGAAATAAACATTAGCATAGCTGGAGATTACCTGGACTCTGGGAATAGAGAAAGTGGAAATTGCGTAATCCTTACTATTTAAAATCGGTATCATATAAGAAAACAATTATTATTAGTGAAAAACAACGTCAATTTTCTAGCCCCGTGCGGGATTCGAACCTGAATACCTTTAATTTTAAGGACTCGTCTTCCTCTACTACTCCGGTACCAGGGATGTATACATTTTATTTTTCAGTAGAGTGATGTAAATTATTTGTAAATCAGAGGCAATCCTATAAAGTTGCCTCTGATTTCCCAAAGGCACTTTTTCTCCCAGAGGCACTTCATATAGTAGGGATCGTCGTATAAGCTTCTAAAGGGGCTCATTTGATTGGAAATCGAGAGTTCTAGTGCCCCTTTTAAGGGTCAAAAGGGATTGGAAGGCAGCTAACACCTCTTCCACGCCCCAGTTCCCCAAACACATCCAATCAAAATTTTGAGATAGCCATTTTGTTAAAAAATACCTATTTCAAAATTGAATGGTTATATTAAATGGACTAAAAACAACCATATATGCCCCCAGTGCATAGCTTAAAACGCCTACCCCCGGGCCCTGGGGGGATCTGTCGACACCAGAGTTTTTTGTTATCTGAACTTTGAACTATTTTTAACAAAATGTCTATCTCAAACTTTTTATCTGATGCCTTTAGGATGTGGGGGGGGGGGGTAGCTGCCCTTGATAGGAGCTTTTACATCTATATATTAATTTATCTACATTGAGCAATACCTATTAACTGGAGTCAAACACAGGTCTTGCTTGGGGCTTTTTGATTTTTTACCTAGAGTCATTCCTGTGGAGAGGTTAAACTGTCTGAATAAAAAATCCAACTCGGAATTCCAGTACCAAGGTTTTACTTCGAAATAAAGATTAACATAGCTGGATATTACCTGGACTCTGTGAATAGAGAAAGTGGAAATCGCATATTCCTTACTATTCAAAATCGGTATCATCTAAGAAAAAATTATTATTAATGAACAACAACTGATTGAAAGAATTTCCTGGCACCGTGTGGGAATCGAACCTGAACACCTTTAATTTTAAAACTTGGCTTCCTCCACTACTCCGGTACCAGGTGAATATAAAATTTATTTTTCAGTAGATTGATGTAAATTATTTGTATATCAAAGGCAACGCTATAGCATTGCCTATAGTAAAGGCCATACAGCTCCGATGTTTTATTATTTATTTATTATTTTTTCCCAGAGGCACTTTGTATGGAAGGGGTTGTCGTAGAAACCACAAAGGGGGCTCATTCGATTTGAAATTGAGAGTTCTAGTGCCCTTTTTAAGGGTCAAAAGTGATTGGGAGGAAAATAATGCCCCTTCCACAACCACCAGTTCCCCGAACACATCCAATCAAAATTTGGATAGCCATTTTGTTCAGTGTAGTTAATTTCTAAATACAAATTTTTTTTTTGAGAAGGACACTCCCCCATATCACTCCGGGTAAGGATTGTAATAGATGCCCTGGGGGCATATAAAAGGTCATACGCCTCCAATGTTTTATTATTTATTATTTATTTAGTTTTTTCCCAGAGGCACTTCATATGGAAGGGGGTCGTCGTAGAAACTTCAAAAAGGGCTCATTCGATTTGAAATCGAGAGATCTAGTGCCCTTTTTAAGGGTCAAAAGGGATTGGAAGGCAACTAACACCCCTTCAACACCCACCAGGTCCCAAAACACATCCAATCAAAATTTTAAGATAGCCATTTTGTTTACCAAATGGCTATTTCAAAATTGAATAGCTATGTTAAATGGCACAATAACAACCATAAATGCCCCCAGGGCACATAACTTATAAAGTGTATATTAATTTATCTACATTGAGCAATACCTTTTAACTGGAGTCAAGCGCAGGACTGGTCTTGCTTGGGACTTTTTGCTTTTCGACCTGGAGTCATTCCTGTGGACAGGTGCCAAATGGCACTACCACCTGCAACTGCCAAATGGCACTAAAATGGCACTAAGGATGACATGTCCTATGTGGAAAAGCTAGAGGCTAGTGGACTGCCAGATCTTCTTAGAGAGATGTTTAATGGCTGATTTGAAAGCTATTGCTTATATCTACGTGATTTGAATCAGTTTTGCCGTTCGTAGCTTCCAAATAGCACAAAAACGGTACCATTTGTGCCACTTCTTAAGTTGAAAAGCTTTGAAGTATGAAACGGTACCATTGTAATAATTATGTTCCAAAACCCTTAACTGAAGATTGACAAGGGACCCTTCCTGTATACTCCCCCTCCCCGCCCCCTTAGTGTACCGTGAGTAATATGTGATATATTTAAAATACAAAAAAATTCTTTCCTTCCAAAGACTATTCCGACATAAATTAAACTTCCCCTAGTTAAGTTGAAATCCGACTTCAAAAAGAAAACTTCTTAATCAGAAAAAGTAAAACTGCACTTTAGTCTCAGCCAAATTGACACTAATCGGGAGACGGTTTTGGATTTCGCGAAGATGTTTGGCAATAAAAAAAAATTACTAGATACAAAGTTCACAGGAAGTTTAAGTTATAAGAGCAGTATGAATGTTTAATCATCAAAAATACTGAAAATAAATTATTGGATGGACAGTTAGCATAATGAAGTGAGTTTGCAAACATAATTACAAGGTAGCAATAGCTTTCAAATCAGCCATTAAACATCTCTCTAAGAAGCCCTGGCAGTCCACTAGCCCCTAGCTTTTCCACTTGGGACATGGCATCAATAGTGTCATTTTAGTGCAATTTGGCAGTTGCAGGTGTTGAAATTTGTAAATAAAACGTAGATATGAGAAATAGCTTTAATGTTAGCTATTACACATCTGTCTACGATGTTTTTGTAGCCAGCTAGCCCCACCCCTTGAGAAATGGCATATTATGTGTCATTTTTGCCCTTAGGCACTTGCAGTTGGTGGAATTTATAAAAAGCACGTAGATGTGAGAAACAGCTTTCTAATGAGCCATTAAACATGTCTCTATGATGTTCTGGTAAACTGCTAGCCCTGGAAAAAAAGGAGAGAAAAAAAGGGAGACAGATCAGTGCTACCCATACAAAAAGTGATTTTTCTTGTTTTTCAAGTTTGGGGACTGTAATTTCCCTGAATAAGGTTTTCAACTATGCTGATTACAATGGTACACTATTCATTTTGATCTGACGTCATTTTTGAGGGGTTTCAAACTTTTTTTCGAAATAACCAGTAATTTCTTTTCCCAATTAACTTTCATTTTTAATACGAACTGAAACGATAGTTATTATTCCTGAATCAGTGTCAGATGGAATTTTTTTTTCACCAGCCAGTTTTTTTTTATAAACGCTTTTTTTAACTTTTGGTTATTATGGGCCGTGGTTCACTCTTTACTAGGTTGCAGCTGCCGCTGCAACCACGACAAATCCAGTTCTATTCAAAAGGTTCTTGTATTTAATGAGTTTTTCTTAAAAAATTGGGACGAACAGTTAAAATTTAGCTTAAAGAGCAAGGCATTGAGGAGGGGGAGTCAATCGTTACTAAAGGAAAGGTTTTTTAAGGAAGACATAGGAGCCAATGCCTTTTCCAGAGGTAGGAGGCTAAATTTTTCTTCCCCCCGCCCAAAAAAATCCTCCTTATAAAAATCCTGGATATGCCCTTGATAGGAGCTTTTACATCTCTAAATTAATTTATCTACATTTAGCAATAACTCTTAACTGGAGTCAAGCACAGGACTGGTCTTGCTTGGGGCTTTTTGTTTTATGACCTAATGTCATTCCTGTGGACAGGTTAAATTGTCTGAATAAAAACCCAGCTCGGGATTCCAGTGCCAAGGTATTATTGCGAAATAAACATTAGCATAGCTAGAGATTACCTGGACTCTGGGAATAGAGAAAGTGGAAATTGTGTAATCCTTACTTTTCAAAATCGGTATCATATAAGAAAAAAATTATTATTAATGAAAAACAACATCAATTTCCTAGCTTCCTGCGGGATTCGAACCTTAATACCTTTAATTTTAAAGAATTGGCTTCCTCCACTACTCCGGTACCACAAAAATACATATTCTATTTTTCAGTAGAGTGATGTAAATTATTTTTAAATCAGAGGCAATGCTATAGCGATGCCTCTGATTTCCACAAGGCACTTTTTCTCCCAGAGTCACTTCATATGGCAGTGATCGTCGTAGAAGCTTCAAAAGGGGTTCATTTGATTGGAAATCGAAAGTTCTAGTGCCCCTTTTAAGGGTCATAAGGGATTGGAAGGCAGCTAACACCTCTTCCACGCCCACTAGTTCCCCAAACACATCCAATCAAAATTTTGAGATAGCCATTTTGTTAAAAAATGGCTATTTCAAAATAGAACGGCTATATTAAATGGCATAATAACAACCATATATGCCCCCAGGGCATAACTTACAACGCCTACTACTGGGCCCTGGGGGGCTCTGTCGACACCGGAGTTTTTTGTTATCTGAACTTTGAACTATTTTTAACAAAATGTCTGTCTCAAAATTTTGAGACAGGTCCGAGGGCCCCAAGGTCCGAGGGCAGGTGTTGTAAGTTATGTCTTGGGGGAATATATGGTTCTTATTGAAAGGATGCTCGTAAAAACTTCAGAGAAGGCTCATTTGATTGGAAATTGAAAGTCTGAGCTCATTTTTAATAGTAAAAAGAAATCCGAAGGCAGCTGGCCCCCCACGCTTTCTTTTTCCAAACCCGACCGATGAACATTTTTAGATAGACATTTTGTTAAAAAATAGTTCAAAGGTCGGAAAAGAAAAACTCCGGTGTCAATAAAACCTCTTTTGAAGTTTCTACGACAACCCCTTCCATACAAATTACCTCTGGGAAAAAAATAATAAATAAATAATAATACATTGGAGCCGTATGGCCTTTATTATAGGCAACCCTATGGTGTTGCCTCTGATATATAAATAATTTACATCACTCTACTGAAAAATAAATTTTACATTTACCTGGTACAGGAGTAGTGGAGGAAGCCAAGTCTTTAAAATTTAAAATTAACAAAAGGTGTTCAGGTTCGAATACCATAAGGTGCCAGGAAATGCTATTTATTGGTTGTTGTTAATTAATAATAATTTTTTTCTTATATGATACCGATTTTGAATAGTAAGGATTATGCAATTTCCACTTTCTCTGTTCATAGAGTCCAGATAATCTCCAGCTATACCAATCTTTATTTCAAAGTAAAGTCTTGGTACTGGAATTCCGAGTTGGGTTTTTTATTCAGACAATTTAACCTGTCCACAGGAATGACTCTAGGTCAAAAAGCAAAAAGCCCCAAGCAAGACCAGTCCTGTGTTTGACTCCAATTAAAAGGTATTGCATAATGTAGATAAATTAACATGTAGATGTAAAACCTCCTATCAAGGGCAGCTACCCCCCCCCCACATCCTAAATGCATCTGATAAAATTTTTTAATTATAAAATTTTTAAGTTTTTATTTTAAATAATAAAGAGATTTCGCTTACTAAGGAGATCTCAATGGTGTTTACTTATTTTTAATCTTGTAAAACAGCATTTGATGATGAAGCTGAAAAAACTAAAATAAGCAAAGAAGAAAAATAATTTTTTGGACTATATTTTTATATCCACCGAGGTGAACCTTAATGGTCGTTATTCGTATGACGTCATTTTTAGCTATGGAGCCATGTCAAATTGTACAAGCGTCATATCATTGTAGAAAATATGACATCATTGCAGTATATATGACATCATTTTGGTATAAACATGACGTCGTTTTCACAATATAATACTGGATTTTCCTGGCAGTAGATTCATATAAAATGGATATTATCACAAGCATAACAGCGATTCTTGGTCCAGCAGGAGTATTGGTGAAAAAGTTAAAAAAAGTGAAAAGATTACAAAGCTAGGGCAAAAATTTAGATTGGCAAAAAGAAAGGTGATGCAAAAATTAAAAAGAAGCAAACAAATAACAGTACTCGTGCAAGATAACACGACGAGTGATTTAATAATTATTAATCCTGAAGATATGGAAAAAATTGTCCAAGGAATAAGAAAATCAGAAGAAAATTTTGTCCAATGTTTGACAGCCCTTAAGAAACGGTTAGAAAGTAATAGTATTGGTATTGGCGAAATACTTATATTGAATACAATATAACTATTGGTGAAAGATAATACCAATAACGACTTGTTGCTGTAGAGCGACTCGAACTTCTATCTTCGCTGTCAGGAAGAGAGCTCACTAGCCAATGCGCTACAGCAACTGATAGTAAGCAAGTAATTATAGGGTTGATGATGTGTCTAGAAATTCCTCACGCAGTCACATCGGCAGGGTTCCTAAATTTAGTGCAAAAAACCTCAATTCTTTGTTGGGGATGAAATGTACATAGAAGTATATTGTTCAACTTCTGAGGAGAACCATAATCCATATTAACCAAAAGCTTAAATACGCGCTTTGAAAAAAACTTCTTGCATCAATGAATACAAGTAGCTTAAATTGGGGGAGGGGGTATTTGTATAGTAATCCGGGTTGCAGCGGTAGCTAGTAACCTAGTAAGAGCCAATCACGTCCAATGTTGAATCCGGGTTGCAGCTGTAGATAGCAACCAAGTAAGAGACGATCACTTCCAATGTTAAGAAATATAAAAACCCATAACTCTTAAAAAAAAGTCAGATAAATACAAAAAGTACACCATTAGAACCGCCTTGTCCGAAACCCATATATAGAAAACTTAGAAAACTAAGTTTTCTAAGAAATTCGTGAGAACTTGCGTGAGGAAAACTCTCAATTTCCAATCAAATGAGCCCCTTTTGAAGCTTCTATGACGATCCCTACAATATGAAGTGCCTCTGGGAAAAAAAGTGCCTCTGGGAAATCAGAGTCAACGCTATAGCATTGCCTCTGATTTACAAATAATTTACATCACTCTACTGAAAAATGAAGTCTATTTTTACCTGGTATCGGAGTAGTGGAGGAAGCCGAGTCTTTAAAATTAAAGGTATTCAGGTTCGAATCCCGCACGGAGCCAGGAAATTGATTTTGTTATTCATTAATAACATTTTTTTTCTTATATGATACCGATTTTGAATAGTAAGGATGACGCAATTTCCACTTTCTCTATTCCCAAGAGTCGAGGTAATCTCCCGCTATGCTAATCTTTATTTCGCAATAATACCTTGGCACTGGAATCCCGAGTTGGGTTTTAATTCAGACAATTTAACCTGTCCACAGGAATTACTCTAGGTCATAAAACAAAAAGCCCCAAGCAAGACCAGTCCTGTGCTTGACTCCAGTTAAGAGTTATTGCTCAATGTAGATAAACTAATTTATAGATGTAAAAGCTCCTATCAAGGGCATATCCAGGATTTTTATAAGGAAGATCCTTTTTTTTGGCGGGGGCAAGAAAAATTTAGCCTCCTACCTCTGGAAAAGGCAATGGCTCCTATGTCTCCCTTCAAAAATCTTTCCTTTAGTAACGATTGACTCCCCCTCCTCAATGCCTTGCTCTTTAAGCTAAATTTTAACTGTTCGTCCCAATTTTTTAAGAAAAACTCGTTAAATACAGAACCTTTTGAATAGAACTGGATTTGTCGCGGTTTGTGAAAGGGGGGTTAATTTCCCTCAAGTCACTTTTGACTATTAAAAAGGGCACTAGCTCTTTGAATTTCCAATTGAATGAGTCCAGGGCAAGGGTTATAAGTTATGCCCGGGGGGCATATGTGGCTCTTATGGAAGGAAAGCTCGTATAAACTTCATAGAGGGCTCATTTGAATGAAAATTGAAATTTTTAGTTTACTTTTTAAGCGTCAAAAGAAATTGGAGAGTAACCAGCCCCCTCCCCTCCCCAATCTTTTTCCAAATGCATCTAATAAAAATTTTAAGATCGATATTTTGTTAAAAATAGTTCAAAGATCACATAACAAAAATTCCGGTGTCGACACAGCCCCCAGAGCCCGGGGGCAGGTGTTTTAAGTTATGCACTGGGGGCATATATAGGTCATATGGATGGGATACTCGTATTAACTTCAAAGAGGGCTCATTTGATTTGAAATTGAAAGTTCGAGTTCACCTTTAAGAGTCAAAAGAGATTGGAGGGCAAACAACCTTTTTTCCTCAAATACATCCGATAAGAACTTTGACATAGCCTTTTTTTTAAATAGTTCAAAGACCATATATGTAAACTCCGGGGTCGAAACAGCCCCCCCCCCCCCCCAAGGTCCGACGGCAGGTGTTGTAAGTTATGCCTTGGGGGAATATATGGTTCTTATAGAAGGCATGCTCGTAAAAACTTCAGAGAAGGCTCATTTGATTGGAAATTGAAAGTCTGAGCTCATTTTTAATAGTAAAAAGAAATCCAAAGGCAGCTGGCCCCCCACGCTTTCTTTTTCCAAACCCGACCGATGAACATTTTTAGATAGACATTTTGTTAAAAAATAGTTCAAAGGTCGGAAAAGAAAAACTCCGGTGTCAATAAAACCTCTTTTGAAGTTTCTACGACAACCCCTTCCATACAAATTACCTCTGGGAAAAAAATAATAAATAAATAATAATACATTGGAGCCGTATGGCCTTTATTATAGGCAACCCTATGGTGTTGCCTCTGATATATAAATAATTTACATCACTCTACTGAAAAATAAATTTTACATTTAACTGGTACAGGAGTAGTGGAGGAAGCCAAGTCTTTAAAATTTAAAATTAATAAAAGGTGTTCAGGTTCGAATCCCATACGATGCCGGAAAATGCTATTTATTGGTTATTGTTAATTAATAATTTTTTTTTCTTAGATGATACCGATTTTGAATAGTAAGGATTATGCAATTTCCACTTTCTCTGTTCATAGAGTCCAAATAATCTCCAGCTATACCAATCTTTATTTCAAAGTAAAGCCTTGGTACTGGAATTCCGAGTTGGGTTTTTTATTCAGACAATTTAACCTGTCCACAAGAATGACTCTAGGTCAAAAAGCAAAAAGCCCCAAGCAAGACCAGTCCTGTGTTTGACTCCAATTAAAAGGTATTGCTCAATGTAGATAAATTAATATGTAGATTTAAAAGCTCCTATCAAGGGCAGCTAGCCCCCCCCCCCACATCCTAAATGCATCTGATAAAAATTTTGAGAGAGACATTTTGTTAAAAAATAGTTCAAAGTTAAGATAACAAAAAACTCCGGTGTCGACAGAGCCCCCCCAGGGCCCAGGGGTAGGCGTTGTAAGTTATGCCCTGGGGGCATATATGGTTGTTATTATACCGTTTAATATAGCCATTCAATTTTGAAATAGCCATTTTTTAACAAAATGGCTATCTCAAAATTTTGATTGGATGTATTTGGGGAACTAGTGGGCGTGGAAAGGTATTAGCTGCCTTCCAATCCCTTTTGACCCTTAAAAGGGGCACTAGAACTCTCAATTTCCAATCAAATGAGCCCCTTTTGAAGCTTCTATGACGATCCCTACCAAATGAAGTGCCTCTGGGAAAAAAAGTACCTCTGTGAAATCAGAGCAACGGTATAGCATTGCCTCTGATTTACAAATAATTTGCATCACTCTACTGAAAAATAAAGTCCATATTTACCTGGTACCGGAGTAGTGGAGGAAGCCATGTCTTTAAAATTAAAGGTATTCAGGTTCGAATCCTGCACGGAGCCAGGAAATTGATTTGGTTGTTCATTAATAATATTTTTTTTTATTATATGATACCGATTTTGAATAGTAAGGATTACGCGATTTCCACTTTCCAGTGGAAATCGGAGATTACCAGAGTCCAGGTAATCTCCAGCTATGCTAATCTTTATTTTGCAATAATATCTTGGCACTGGAATCCCGAGTTGGGTTTTAATTCAGACAATTCAACCTGTCCACAGGAATGACTTTAGGTCATAAAAAAAAAGCCCCAAGCAAGACCAGTCCTGTACTTCACTCCAGTTAAGAGTTATTGCTCAATTTAGATAAATTAATTTATAGATGTAAAAGCTCCTATCAAGGGTATATCCAGGATTTTTATATTGGGGATCGTTTTTTGGGTGGGGGGCAAGGAAAATTTAGCCTCCTATCTCTATTAAAGGCAATGGCTCCTATGTCTCCCTTCAAAAATCTTTCCTTTAGTAACGATTGACTCCCCCTCCTCAATACCTTGCTCTTTACGCTAAATTTTAACTGTTCGTCCCAATTTTTTAAGAAAAACTCGTTAAATACAAGAACCTTTTGAATAGAACTGGATTTGTCGTGGTTGGAGCGGCAGCTGCAACCTAGTAAAGAGTGAACCAACGCCCATAATAACCAAAAGTTCAAAAACGTGTTTAGAAAAAACTGCCTAGTGAAAAAAAATTTCCATCTTACACTGATTTAGGAATGGTAACTATCGTTTCAGTTCGTATTAAAAATAAAAGTTAATTGGGAAAATTTTTTTTGGTTATTTCGAAAAAAGCCTGAAACCCCTCAAAAATGGCGTCAGATCAAAATGAAAATTGTACCATTAGAATCAGCATAGTCTAGAATCAGCATAGAATCAGTAAACTTGAAAAACAAGAAAAATCACTTTTTTGTATGGGTAGCACTGATCTCTCTCCCTTTTTTCTCCTTTTTTTCTAGACCTATTGGTTTACCAGAACATCATAGAGAGATGTTTAATGGCTCATTAGAAATCTGTTACTCACATCTACGTGTTTTTTTTTATAAATTCCACCAACTGCAAGTGCCATATGGCAAACAATGACACATTATGTGCCATTTCTCAAGGGGTGGGGCTAGCTGGCTACAAAAACATCGTAGACAGATGTGTAATAGCTAACATTAAAGCTATTTCTCATATCTACGTTTTATTTACAAATTCTAACACCTGCAACTGCCAAATTGCACTAAAATGGCACTATTGATGCCATGTCCCATGTGGAAAAGCTAGTGGCTAGTGGACTGCCAGAGCTTCTTAGAGGGATGTTTAATGGCTGCTTTGAAAGCTATTGCTCATATCTACGTGATTTGAATCAGTTTTGCCTTTCGTAGCTTTCTAATAGCACAAAAACGGCACCATTTGTGCCACTTCTTAAGTTGAAAAGCTTTGAAGTATGAAACGGTACCATTGTAATAATTATGTTCCAAAACCCTTAACTGAAGATTGACAAGGGACCCTTCCTGTATACTCCCCCTCCCAGCCCCCTTAGTGTACCGTGAGTAATATGTAATATATTTAAAATACAAAAAAAAATTTTCCTTCCAAAGATAATTCCGACATAAATTAAACTTCCCCTAGTTAAGTTTAAATCCCGCTTCAAAAAGAAAAGTTCTTAATCAGCAAAAGTAAAACTGCATTTTAGTCTCAGCCAAATCGACGCTAATCCGGAGATGGTTTTGAATTTTTTAAAGATGTTTGGCAATAAAAAAAATTACTAGATACAAAGTTCACAGGAAGTTTAAGTTATAAGAGCAGTATGAATGTTTAATCATCAAAAATATTGGAAACAAATCATTGGATTGGCAGTCAACATAATGAAGTAAATTTACAAACATAATTATAGGGTAGCAGGCCCTTCACAAGAGTAGGGACAATCATGAAATAGAACTTAGGGCGCAGAATCAGGACTAGTTTGATATAGTGTTTTTCGGTGCATTCATTTGTCAGATTTATTATTATGCAGTCATTGCAGAGATTTAGTCATTATTATCTCTGCCTCTATTGCCGTCAGTTGAAGTGAAGTACTGTTGTACACCTAAATGTAAGTCTCAATAAAACTATTACTTTTCTATTTCCGTTTGTTCTTATTATATGCCTGTATCTCATCTCACAGTAGATAACTAGTTCAATTGTACTCCATAGGCATCGCTCCCTAAGGAATCTGATTTGGAGATAATTTGAGGAAAAGAGGTTACTCTTTTGTGGTTACATATTTTATTTTCTCTCTAAGATTGAGAGTGGCGCGGTCACCCATTTATCTATTCCCCCCATTGCAGTCTGTGCAGCTCTCAACGGCACGAGATAAGCTATAACGGCTCACACGATGCGATCGTAAAATTCGCCGGCGGAACCTTTTTATTTTCTCATTATTTTTATAGCTTACTTAGTTAATCACTTAGCTTAAGAAAAATTCACCTGGCAGAACAGAAAAATTAACCCGGCAGATTCGTAAGTCTCATTAGTCTGTTGGGAGAATTTACTATAAACTCTTTAACACGGTTGGAATCAGAAGTACAAAATCCTCAGATCAAAATGAAAAGTATACCATTGGAGTCAGTATAGTCGAAAACCTTTTTCAGTGAAATTACAGTCCCAAACCTTGAAAAACAAGAAAAATCAGTTTTTTATATGGGTAGCACTGATCTGTCTTCCTTTTTTCTCCCTTTTTTCCAGGGCTAGCGGTTTACCAGAACATCATAGAGAGATGTTTAATGGCTTATTAGAAAGCTGTTTCTCACATCTCAGAATCAAAAGTCAAAAATCATGTTTAGGAAAAAACTGCCTAGTGGAAACAGATGGCCATCTGACACTGATTGAGGAATGGTGACTATTATTTTGGTTCGTCTTAAAAGTAAAATTTTATGGCGGGAAGAAATTTATGATGATTTCGAAAAAAAGCCTGAAAACCCTCGAAAATGCCGTCTGATCAAAATGAAATGTTTATTATTGGAATCACCGTGGTCGAATCCCTTGTACAGAAAAGTTGCAGTCCCCCTCCTTCAACAACAAAGAAAATTACTTTTTCCTTGTTGTAGCACTGATGCGTCTCCCGTTTTTTTTAGCAGGGCTTGGGGGTGACCAGAATATCACAGAGAGATGTAAAATAGCTCATTCGAACGTACATTAAATTTGCGAGTGTCCTTTTGAAGTTACCAAAAATATTGGAGGGCAACTAGCCATCCTTCTCTCCCTGAAGGTCCCCTCCCCCCCAAAGTCATCCAATCATAATTTTGAAATAGTCATTTTGTTCAACATAGTACAAAGGTCAAATATCTTTAGTTTTAGTGACGATACGACCATCCATTTTACCTGGAGAAAGGAATGCCCACAGTATAAGTATCGGGCGTAATTATATCACGCTTATTGGCTTGAGCGTATTGTTATTGGGTGTATTGGTATCGCATGTGTCTAGACAGATGTTTAATAGCTCATATAAAAGATATTGCTCATATCTACGTGAGTGGCGTAATTTTGTCAAACTCCTGAGGTGGGGGAGGGCAAGTCGGATCCAATTTTTTCCAAATCAAGTGAAAATGATAGTGAAAATGGAAAAATTAGCCATATATTACTAAAGATACACTAGAGGGAAAGATATACTAAAGAAAACTGACCTGTTTCTCTCAATGCCTGAATTATACAGGCTTATCTTAGTTTTGACAAGATTTTTTTGCAGAAACGAAATTTCAGCCGGGGGGCAAAATGAGGTCTGGGGGGGGGTGTAAACTTGGGTCGGAAGGGGGCAGTTGCCTTCCTCCTGCCCCATATCAATTGTACCATTTATACGCCCATCCTATAAATTCCACCAATACCGATTAGCTTAAAAACACACAGAAAATTGGTAGCATTAGTCTATGCCCTCTTGAAAGAAAAGTTACTGGTACTTATGTATTATAGAAACACACTCAAGAAGGGCTGTTAGGTTTATCATAATGAAAGATGCCACAACATGATGAAAATATAATACTTTAGTTTTTATAATAATATAATTTGAGCTAAATATTTGCAGATTAAGGAGGGGGAGGGTAAAATAAATCTCAGAAAGGGGTTAAAAGCCTAATTCGACCTAACCTTACCCCCACCCTCTTAATGTGCAAATGATAGCCTAAATTATAAGGGTCCAATGCATTCTGTCAACCGTCATTTATCCTTGTGGCTATGAAATCTGTTTGATCAGATCGTACATTCAGTAAACTTCTTGACTGTTTGGTATCATGGTTGCAGCGGTAACTGCAACCTAGTAAAGAGCAAACCAAGCCCATAGTAACTAAAAGTTAAAAAAAAGTGTTTTGAAAAAAACTGCCAACTGAAAAAAATTTCCATCTGACACTGTAACCAGTGGTAACGGGGGTAATGTCCATGAACGGGGTTATAAAAATCAGTTTTTGTATGGGTAGCACTGATCTGTTTGCCTTTTTTTTTCCTTTTTTTCCAGGACTAGCGGTTTACCAGAACATCATAGAGAAATGCTTAATGGCTCATTAGAAAGGTTTTTCTCATATCTACGTACTTTTAATAAATTCAACCAACTGCAAGTGCCATATGGCACAAAATGGCATATTATATGCCATTTCTCAAGGGGTCGGACTAGCGGGCTACAAAAACATCGTAGACAGATGTTTAATAGCTCACGTTAAAGCTATTTCTCATATCTACGTTTTATTTATAAATTCTACCACCTGCAACTGCCAAATGGCAATAAAAATGGCACTAATGATGCCATGTCCCAAGTGGAAAAGCTAAGGGCTAGTGGACTGCCAGAGCTTCTTAGAGAGATGTTTAATGGCTGATCTGAAAGCTATTGCTGATATCTACGTGATTTAAATCAGTTTTGCCATTCGTATCTTCCAAACAGCACAAAAAACGGCACCTTTTGTGCAACTGCTTAAGTTGAAAAGCTTTGATGTATAAAACGGTACCATTGTAATAATTATGTTCTAAAACCTTTAACTGGAGATTTACAAGGGACCCCTGCCGTATACTCCCCCTCCCTGCCCCCTTAGTAAGTCTCATTAGTCTGTTGGTAGAATTTACTATAAACTCTTTAACACGGTCAGAATCAAAGGTCAAAAATCATGTTAGGAAAAAAATGCCTAGGGAAAACAAATTGCCATCTGACACTGATTGAGGAAGGGTGGCTGTTATTTTGGTTCGTCTTAAAAGTAAAATTTTATGGCGAGAAGAAACTTATGATGATTTAAAAAAAAGTCTGAAATCCCTCATAAATAGCATCAGATCAAAATGAAAAGTGTACCATTGGAATCACCATGGTCGAAACCCTTGTACAGAGAAATTACAATCCTCCTCCTTGAACAACAAAGAAAATGACTTTTTCCTTGTTGCTGCACTGATGAAAAAATTGCAATATGACACTGATTGAGGAAGGGTTACTATTATTTTGGTTCGTCTTAAAAGTAAAATTTTATGGCGAGAAGAAACTTATGATGATTTCGAAAAAAATCCTGAAACCCCTCAAAAATGGTGTCAGATCAAAATGAAAAGTGTACCATTGGAATCACCATGGTCGAAACCCTTGTACAGAGAAATTACAATCCTCCTCCTTGAACAACAAAGCAAATGAATTTTTCCTTGTTTTAGCACTAATGAAAAAAAAATGCCATCTGACACTGATTAACAAATGATAACCGGGTTAATTTCAAAGGGGATGTTCGTGTTCGATGTTGAGTATGCCAAGGAGGCGGGTTATACCCTAATATTTTCAAACTTTGTGTTGCTTTAGTGCTCTCTCAGATAGCTGATACTTACTTTCTTTGTTTTTCTGATGTATCGTATATTGCTCACGTGGATGACATCCTAATTATTAGTAGGAGCAAATTTTCTTTGTCTAAAATGGTGGATAATAATAGGGATGTAGTAATATAAGGTAGCGGGCCAATAGGTAATCAATACAAGCGGGCCCATAGCTAATCCATACAACCGGGCTATCATTCCATGTTTTATTTGATGTTTTTTTGTATGGATGTTTTATGTTTATGGATGTAAGGATTTTTATTGTTCACCCTACAAGCGGGCTACCTTTCCATGTTATATCTAATGATATTTTTTTGTGTGGATGTTTTATTTTGATGTGTGTAAGGATTTTTATTGTTCACCATACAAGCGGGCTATCAATACATTTTTTATTTACAGATGTTTTATGTCTGGATGTCTTATGTTTATGGATGTTAGGATTTTTATTGTTCACCATACAAGCGGGTTATCTTTACATGTTTTATTTAATGATGGTTTTGGTGTGGATGTTTTGAGTTTATGGATGTAAAGATTTTTATTGTTCACCATACAAGCGGGCTATCATTCTATTTTTATTTGATGTTTTTTTTGTATGCATGTTTATGTTTATGGACGTAAGGATTTTTATTGTTCACCATACAAGCGGGCTATCATTCCATGTTTTATTTCATGATATTTTCTTTTGTATGGATGTTTTATGTTTATGGATGTGAGGATTTTCAATCATCATTCCAACGGGTTTTCACCTTGCTTTCCAACGGGACAGTATAGTTGGTGTTTTATTTAATGTTTTTTTGTATGGATGTTTTATTGTATGGATATATGGATTTTTATTTTAATAGTTTTTTATTGATGTCATTCTATTGTACTCTAATGATGATATTTTTCTTTTCCAATAATACGATTTTTTATATTCTAAGTATCTTCCCATTGATTTTTATGAAATGTGTGTTTCATGTAGGAATCGAACGCGAGACCTGTCTGCCGGGGAATTATTCTTATGCTAAATAATAAGCTAAGTAAGCTATAAAAATAATAAGAAAATCAAAGGTTCCACCGGGGAATTTTTCTTAAGCTAAGTTCCGCCGGGTGAATTTTTCTGTCTGTGCCAGTTCTGCCGGGTGAATTGTACGAGTCAAGGATGTCGTCTATTCTTGGTAAAGGAAATTTATCACTAACTAGTTGTTTGTTAAAGGCTCTATAATCTACTACAGGTCTTAGATCACCATTCTTTTTTGGTATGAAGACCACTGCTGCAGAACACGGACTTATACTGGGAAGTATAATTTCATTTTTTTTTTCTAATTCATGAATTTCATTTTTTAACCACTCTTTGTACTCATACGGCACATCATATGGCTGTTTCGCGACAGAATTACCGGTCGTTAGAATTAAATGTTAATAAAACGGTATCAGTCCAATGTCATCTTCAGATGCGGAAAATATATCTTTAAAATTACGTAATAATTCACATAATGTTTTCTTAAGTTCTAAGTCCATAATATGATCGATATTAAATTTGTTTAAGAATTGCGATTTAGTTAGCGGATATTTGTTAATTGAGGTTTTAATGCCGTTAATTAGGTTTCTTTTGGAATTTTCCCATCTATCTAAATCATTCTCCGAGATAACTTGGATTTGAACTAAACACGTCCGCTTTTTTATTGGAATTGTATCATTTTCGTGGTTATTAGTTACCCAAATAAAAGCTTCTCCTTTGTCGTAAGATATAATCTGTTCTACGCATAGCAGATTTTCAGGAATTTCATTCGACGGGATCGCAAGCAATATTTAAGATTTGCTATCTACTGGTTCAATCATCTGTAATATTTGAATTCTTTGCATTGTTTCGGGAGGGATTTTTGTTTTCCTTATCCCGAACCCGTAATATTTCTATTCACTATTATTGGCTATTAGATTCATACTGGCGCTATGCTGCGTCATTGCGGCATCTTGCGGCGTCACATTGGGTTTTACTATGTTTTTCCATAATTCCGCTATTTTCGTGATTTTGTTCGACCTATAATGTCGCATATCTCCTATTGTTATTTTTGCACTTCACTTATTCAATACACTTATTATTTAGATTTACTTCATTTCTGCAATGACTCTCAGAATAGTTAAAAAAACTTCTGATTATGCCATGTCCTCTTTGCAAGACATGAGGTTCAAAAGATTGCGATATTATACCGCCAGAAATTTTATTTACTGTTACGTTCTCTTCGTAACCTCTGTTACAATTTCTTAAGGTAGAAATTCCTTCCCCTACCTTAGCCGAATAGACAAGCCTTTCGTTTGCTACGTCTAATAATACCTTATTCGACCTTAAAAAATTTGCGCCGATAATGGCCTCATATGGAAAGCTATTGCATATTATAAAATTTGTCGGAAAAATTTTATAATCACTTTTTACGTCTAGGCGAATTGTACCTCTTGCATCCAATTTATGCCCTGTCACGCTAGTTAAATTGGGATTATTAGGATTCTTCTGTCGCCTAATGTGCGGAGGCAACATATTAAATACGCATGAGTTTATGATATTAACCGTTGCACCAGAGTCTATTAAAGCCTTAAAGTAGACATTTGCCACACAATAATCATTAAATATAGGTAACTTATTAATAATATCACTTGTACCGTGTATAATGTACACTTTAAATATGAAAAAATTTATTTCGTTCTAAATACACATCCGACATAAATCAAACTCCCCTAATTAAGTTTGAAATTCCGTTTCAAACTCTCATTTATTTATAAGCCAAATATCCCTTTAAAAAGCTTAAAGCAAGAGATGATTAATTCAAGTTTACTCCATGGTACTTTGTAAAACTTTTTTTGACAAAACAAAGGAATCTTGAACATTCCAAAGGCTATTGACAGATTTTAAAGGCAAAAAACTGCGGGTTTTTTGCAAGTACCAAACTAATGAACAGGATTGGAATTCCACTGAAGTATTTTGAAAAACATAGTGGGACATTGTTTAAAACTTAGTTTAGAAGTACTCATAGGAATGTGTATGTTTAATGATCAGAATATCGCGGAAAAAACTATTGGGTAAAGAGTCGACATAATGAACTAAAGTTTGTCAGCATAATGATAAAATAGCGCGCCCTCCGAGAGGAGCTGGGCCAATTGTGAAATAGTGATTATTGCTCAGAATCAGAACCTATGGTATATGGTAGTAAAAAAGGATTTTGGAGGCATTCTCATTACGCATTCAAGCATTGAGCATTAAGCATTAAGACATGAGTATTATATGATTGATGATTTGAAGCGCGTTGCTGTACAAATAAATATGTAAGTCTAATAAATCTATTAATTTTCTATTTATGTTGTTTTAATTTATATGCTTTTATCTAGTATTCAAGAGTAGTCAACTAGTTCAATTGTTCTCCTTTGGAAACGCTCCCAAGAAACCTGATAATTTCATGAAGAATGATTACACTCCTGGATTGGCGACTCCCCCACCTAGTAGATCACCTCACAAGAAAATTCAAATTAATTGGCCAATCTGTTTTATACCCCCCCCCATTACAATTGGCAAGGCCTGTAGGATTCAAAAATTCCTGTCCGTTTAGTTTTGTTTCTTTCGCGTGCTCGGCCGCTGAAGTTAGTTTTGATTTCCTCATTTTTTAACTACCATAGCGTCTGATGCGCCGTCAGTCTCTTCGGAACTGGATTCTGATTATTCCGCATGGGGGGGGAATTTTATCCCCCCCCCCCCTTACAATTGGTGCGGTCTTAAATTCGGAGGAAAAATATGCGAACTAGTTAGGCTACAAACTTCTTAATTTAAATTTAAAACATTCGATGGATACAGACCAATAAGAAAAAAATGTCTAAGCCTATAACCACTAAGCAATAATAGGGAAAACCTTTTAAAATATCTCATAGGAGATAATAGCATTCCCCAAATTGGTTAAGTGAAAGAGATTTATTTAAGGGTATAATTCCGCAAAGAGGTAAATATTTAAAACGCAAAAAATGGCAGAAGAATTAAGTGTATTATTACTTGCGCAAAAATTGGTCGCAAAAAATGTAGAAATAAACAAGTCCATCCCGCAATATGAAAGACAAACAGATGTCGACGAATTTAATACACAATTAGCACAATTTGTGGAATTAACTAAAATAGAGCTAAAAACGTTAATAAGTATGCTTCTTCTAAGATTAAGAGGGTAGGCATTAGCTTTCATAAAACAAATTGAGAAGACTGTCGGAGAGGATAATAATTTGCACGATAAATACAAAAGAAAAATTGTTAACGGCGTTCAAAGACAGATTTATTGAAGCAAGTTCAACAAATAAATTAAAACATGGAATGGTATGCTTCGACCACAAACAGAATATACAAGAATATTTACACAACATACGAATCTCAGTAGAAGCAAAATACGGCAAAGGTTCAGGAGACTTGTATGAAAAAGTCATACTACACGCCTTTTTGCAGGGACTTCCCCCAAAATTATATAGAATGGTAATTTAAAAAAACATCCAAACAATGGACCTTGCAGTTCAGTAAGTAGGGTGAATGATCGAAACTGGTATAATCGTGGCAAATAATAGCAAAACAAAAATAAATGGCATAGGCGAATCAAACACAAGCCTAACTTTCAAGGGAGATCAAACTCTTCCAATTTTCTTTTCAAGAGATAATTCCCCAGTGCCGCAAAGAAGTAGAATGCAAATTTTTGAAAGATGTCGAACTTTTTGTATTGTTTTTCAAAGATTCCTGTCCTTTTAATTTTGCTTCTTTCGCGTCCTCAGCCGCTGAAGTTGGTTTTGATTTCCCTATTTCTTTAACTACCATAGGGTCTGATTCACCGTCAGACTCTTCAGAACTTGATTCCGAAGATTCCGCATTGGGGGGGGGGATTTTATCCCCCCCCATAACAATTGGAGCGGCCGTAAACACGGAGGAAACATGCGAACTAGTTAGGCTACAAACTTCTTAATTTAAATTTAAAATATTCGATGGATACAGACCTATAAGAAAAAAATGTCTAAGCCTATAACCGCTAAGCTATAATAGGGAAACCCTTTTAAAATATCTCATAGGAGATAATAGCATTCCCCAAATTGGTTAAGTGAAAGAGATTTATTTAAGGGTATAACTCCACAAAGAAGTAAATATTTAAAACGCTAAAAAATGGCAGAAGAATTAAGTGCATTATAACTTGCGCAAAAATTGGTCACATAAAATGTAGAAATAACCAAGGCCATCCTGCAATATGATGGACAAACAGATGTCGACGAATTTAATATACAATTAGCACAATTTGTTGAATGAACTAAAACAGACCTACAAACGTTAATAAGTATGCTTCTCCTAAGATTAAAAGGGCAGGCATTAACTTTCATAAAACAAATTGAGAAGACTGTCGGAGAGGATAATAATTTGCCGATAAATACAATAGAAAAATTGTTAACGGCGTTCAAAGACAGATTTATCGAAACAAGTTCAACAAATAAATTAAAACATGGAATGGTATGCTTCGACCACACACAGAATATACAAGAATATTTACACAACATACGAATCTCAGTAGAAGCAAAATACGGCAAAGGTTCAGGAGACTTTTATGACAAAATTATACTACATGTCTTTTTGGAAGGACTTCCCCCAAAATTATATAGAATGGTAATTTCAAAAAACATCCAAACGTTGGACCTTGCAGTTCAGTAAGTAGGGCGAATGATCGAAATTGACACAATCGTAGCAAATAATAGCAAAACAAAAATAAATAGCATAGGCGAATCAAACACAAGCCTAACTTTCAAGGGAGATCAAACTCTTCCAAATTTCTTTTCAAGGGATAATTCCCCAGTGCCGCAAAGAAGTAGAATGCAAGAACCCGCTAAGTTGAAAACAGTACGTTTTCAGCCTGTAAAACCAATTACTTATGAAAATAACCCTATAACAATAAGATGCTATATCTGTAATCGTGTAGGACACATCGCAAAGGAGTTTCGCTTTAAAAATAGAAACGTAACGGCACCAAAAGATGCCGTCTGTAATTCAAGATATTATGGCAACCATTTGTTCCGGAGAACAAATCTTAGCGCTAGTGGTGCACAAGGGTATACCCAGGACGCAATATTCCCACAATACCCTCAAATCCTTCCACTAGCACCTCACAAAGTGTACCGACAGAACTCGTATAACTCTCCTCCCAGTAGACAAAATAATTATCGGCTAACGGGAAACGCAAATTTTTCAAACCGACGGCATATAGTTAATTGGCCGACGGGAAACGTAAATTTTTCGAGCCGACGGCATTTGCAGTCAACGCCAACAGCTGGCACTGATGCAGGTAATGCAAACTATCGTAACAATACATGGCGAAGGTAGACAAATGTAAATCAATTAGATATGCCTCTGGTACCTCACGTTCCTGAATCTCTATTGCAGACACCGTTATATGAAATAAATCCCCAGGGAAACGCGCCAGGCCCTTAGAAGAATAAATCGGACCCAGAAGGGGCCTCAAATATTTTAAAGTTCCAACACAATAGTAGTACCGTCCTTGACTGATAATAAAAATAAGTTGCCTATATTCAATGATTTTTGTGTGGCAAATATTTACTTTAAGGCTTTAATTGACAGTGGTGCCACTGTTAATATAATACACTCATGCGTATTCAATATGTTGCCTCCGCATATTAGACGACGGAAAAATGCCAATAATCCAAATTTAATTAGTGTAACAGGGCATAAATTGGACGCAAAAGATTCAATTTTCCTTGACGTGAAAAGGGATAATAGAATTTTTCGAAAAATTTTATAATATGCAACAATTATCCGTATGAAGCCATTATCGGCGCAAATTTTTTAAGGTCAAATAAGATATTATTAGACGTGGCGAACGAAAGGCTTGTCTACCCGGCTAAGCCAGGGAAAGAAATCTCTACCTTAAGGAATGTTAACAGAAATTACGAAGAAAATGTAACAGTAAACAAAATTTCCGGCAGTATAAAGTCACAATCTTTTGAACCTTATGTCTCGCCACAAAGAGGACGTGGCATAACAAGAAATCCAATTTCTTATTCCGAGCGATATCGGAAAAGTGAAGTAAATTTAGATAATAAGTGAATTGAATCTGCAAAAATAAAAATAGGAGATATGCGACAGTATAGGTCGAACAAAATCAAGGAAATAGTGAAATTATGGAAAAAAGTAGGGAACCCCAATGCAGTTCGGGCGCAACCAATATTATTGCCGGAAAGCGCCAGTCTAAATTTGATAGACAATGAAAATAAATAAAAATATTATGGATTCACTATACGGAAGACGAAAATCCCTCCCCGGACAATGCAAAGAATTCAAATATCACAGATGATTGAACCGGTGGATAGCAAATCCGAAATATGGTTTGGGATCCCGTCAAATGAAATTCCTGAAAATTTGTTATGTGAAGAGCAGATTATATCTTACGACGAAGGAGAAGGTTTTATTTGGGTGACTAATAACCATGAAAATGATACAATTACAATAAAAAAGGGAACATGTTTAGTTCAAATCCAGATTATCTCGGAAAATGACTTAAATAGGTGGGAAAATTCCAAAAACAATCTAGTTAACGACATTAAAACCTCAATTAACAAATGCCCTCTAACCAAATCGCAATGTTTAAACAAATTTAATATGGATCATATTATTGACTTGGAACTCAAGAAAAAATTATGCGAACTATTATGGAGTTTTAAAGATGTATTTTCCGCATCTGAAGATGACATACGACTGATACTGATTTATGAATATTCAATTTTAACTACCGGTAACCCCGTCGTGAAACAGCAATATCGTATACCGTATAAGCACAAAGAGTGGTTAAAAAATAACATTCATGAATTTGAAAAAAATTAGATTATACGCCCCAGTATAAGTCCGTATTCCGCACCAGTGATATTCGTCCCAAAAAAGAATGGTGACCTGAGGCTAGTAGTAGATTATAGAGCTCTTAACAAGCAAGTAGTGAGTGATATATTTCCCTTGCCACGAATAGATGAAATCCTTGACTCTATTTCAAGCAAAAACAAAATTTTTACTTCTTTGGATCTTACTCAAGGCTACCAACAAGTGAAAATAGCCGAAAAGGATGTCTATAAAACTGCGTTTTCTACAGCTGAGTGTGGTTCCTACGAATACGTAAGAGTACCTTTTGGACTTAAGACAAGTTCAAGCGCGCTATGTAGACCCTTATTGCATTTATTAAGAGGATTAAAGAATATCATTCATTTTGTTGATGATGTAATATGTGTAGGGGAAAACGCTGAATAACACTTAGCAACATTAGCTAAGGTGTTCGAGAAATTCAGAGAGGGCAATTTAAAATGCCAGCCTGAAAAAGTCAATCTATTTCAACCAGAAATTAAATTTTTAGGAGTAGTAGTGACGCAAGGAAAGATATCCCCAGACCCAGACAAAATAAAATGTGTTGAAAACCTCAAACCCCCTAGAACTATGAAAGAATTAAGAGGAATTTTACGCCTTACTGGCTACTTCAGAAAGATTGTGCGAAATTATACCCAAATTGCGAAACCCCTCACGGAATTAACTAAAGGGAACTCCCAAAATGTTGCCTGGTCCCAGGAAGCCCAAACTTCCTTAGACCGTCTCAAAACGGCACTCACTTCGGAACCCATATTTTCGCTGCCTTATTTCGAGAACAGACAATTTATAGTTACAACTGATGCCAGTTTAAAGGGCATCGGCGCTATCCTTTCGCAAAGAATTCTGGTAGAAAACCACAATCCTCTAGTGGGCACGCCTAAACAAAAAGTAATGGAAAAGTTATATGTTATGCAAGCAGAACCTTAACAAAGGGTGAAATAAACTATTCTGCCACAAATTTGGAAATATTATCTATAATCCATCATTTGGATAAATTTAGACACTATTTGATTGGTAGAAAATTCATACTACGTTCAGACCAAAAAAGCTTGTAGTACTTGAGAACTTTCAAAAAACCCACGGGAATTCTAGATAGAAGGATTATAGAAATCTAAGATCTATATTATAAATTTGAATATTTAAAATGAAAACAAAATTCAGCTTGTGATTTCTTGAGTAGATTTTCGGAAAATCCGCCATCGGAAACCAAACAGAACGAGATTAATACTATTAAGACTAAAAGTAAATATAAGAAAAACAAAATAAAAGACACAGTAAAAGAAAATAAGGTTACCTACTGTCCCTTGTCTTTGGAAAATATAAAAAGAAATAAAAAAAAGGACGAAATGTGTTTAGTACTTATTAATTATTTTGTGAACGATGACATGTTGCCAGATAAATTCAAAACTCTTAGAAAAGAAATTTACAATTTTTACTATGACCTTAATGAAGAAATATTATGTAGAATTGTGACTACTGAGGCAAATAGAAACCACACTTCAATAATACCTGTATTACCCAAAAACCTAATAACACCTGCCTTTGAATATTTTCATTCAGATATAGGTGGACATTTAGGAATAAAGGAAACTTTTCAAAAATTAAAACAATATTTTTAAGTTCCGTCGGCATCAACAAAACTTAAAGAATTTGTGAGTACATGCGAAGCGTGTAACTTAAGAAAAAAAACCCAAGCTTATCCTAATCCTCCGATGGGAAGAGTTCCGGTAGCAAGATTCCCGTTTGATATTGTCTCATTTGATTTATATGGAACCAGTGGCGGATTACCTGTTTCCAACAGAGGCCACACTTGTATTTTGTCAGTTATAGATGACTTTTCTGGATTCACTTTTGCAAAAGGATTAAAAAATCAAGGTGCTTACGCCACGAGTAAGGCGTTGGCGAAATTATTTTTAAAATTTGACATCCCAAATAAGGTTATAAGCGACAACGGAAGTAATTTTGTTTCAAAAGTAACAAAAGACCTAATGAGTTTTCTTAATATTGAGAAATTGGTAACATCTCCTTATCACCCACAAGCTAATGGCAAAATATAAAATAGGCATAAAATATTTTCGAATGTATTAAGTATCTATACGAAAGACAACAGGAACGATTGTGATCAATTCTTACCTTATTTAACTAATATAATCAACACCGCCTATTCAGAAACTACTAAAGACAACCCTTTTTATTTACTTTTTGGTCGAGATTTTAGAATCCCGTATGACGAGATTATTGAATCCCGGCAATATTACAATAACTCTGCGGATTACAAACAAGATTTCATAAATAGGATGAGAAAAACTTATAAAATAGTAAGACAAGGTAAAATGTACAGCAAGTCAAGAGCTAAGAAACTTACCAAAAGTCAAGGGGAACACAAATTTTAAAACAGGAGACTGCGTCTACCTAAAGAATGAGGCAAAGACGGAAGGCAAGAAACTTTCTAATAAATATTCCGGACCATACAGAATAGTCAAAAAGTATGAAAACGATTTTAAATTTAAAATAGTGAACCCCGATAATGGAAGAACCTAAAAGGGACATGATAGCCGAATAAAAAGAGCCCAATTTCCGGAAAAATGGGTATCGCGTCCCTCACCTACTGAGTTGTCAGACGCAGAAGGTGAGCTTCCTAAATCAAGGTTAGCAGAACTAAAACCCTTTAATTTCAAGCAAGATTATTTTGAAAATGAAAGTGATGAGGAAAACTTTGAAGAATTCCTAGCTATGAAAAACCTAGTTATCCCCAAAAGAAAATCCCTAATGCCAGTAAGAATAAAACCGCCAAAAAGCCAAAAAAGTTCATCGTTGGAGAGCACAGGAGAACTAGATTATATGATATCCCCAAAAACCCAATTTTTCCCTGATAGAATTTCGACCCCTCGTCTCCCCAAAAGATTTCCAGACGATATGGTTTCCCCTGCAGCACCAATAGAAACATCCCTTTCATTGCAGGTGGAATTGAACAGAGCGGTAGAAACTCCGGGTATTGAGGTAAAGAAAACTCCTCCCAAAGATTCAATTACAAAAAATCTGCGAGAAGCGATGGATTTAATAAGTTTCCCCATAAAAAATAGGCAAAGATCGCTGCCTTGGACTCAAACCCCCAAGGACGCCCAGGAAAGACAGTATCATGATATAACAGCGTCCAAGGTCAAGCCTAAACAATGAACTTCATGGAGGGAAACACTAGTGCAAAAAATGCCCCATCCCCCTAAAGACATGGCATTTAAACAGTGGAGAAACCCTGCAAAAACTTTTGATTCCTCTCAGAGTTCTCAAGAGTCCTTCAAATCTCCTGAGTTAAAAACTCAAATCGAGGACTTAGAGAATAAACCCTCTACTTCCAGAGGAGTAGAAATTTACGAAGGAAGGGCAGGTGATACCTCAAGAACACGAAGCGCCACCTCTAAAGTTCTAATGTGGAATCATCGGAATCCAGTTCCGAAGAGTCTGACGGTGAATCATACCCTATGGTAGTAAAGAAATAAGAAAATCAAAACCAACTTCAGCGGCTGAGCACGCGAAAGAAACAAAATTAAAAGGACAGGAATTTTTGAAAAAACAATACATAAAATTCGACCTTATATCCCTAGCAAAACCGAAAAAGAAAAAAAAACGCAAGAAGTCAAAGAGAAAGTAACGACACAATCGGGTAGAATGGTTAAAAAACCTGATAGATGGAATTACCCTTAGTCAGTACAGGATTAAGAGATTTTAATGAATAGGCGTCATAAAGGAATAATAATTTTAAAACGTTTAGCTCACAAGTAAAAATCATAAAACTATAAAATTCTGCAGAAAAATTTTGTTCAACATATATCAAGGCTTCGCACGAATTAAAACCCGTCTGACACCGTCTATTCAACACATATAAGTTCCCGAAAACAAATTTTAATTAAAAAGTCACATTGCATATAATTAATTCGAATAATTTCCTTTAACATAAAAAGTCTACCCGTACCATTCAAGTACGATGTATCCAGTCCAACTGAAAGAAGCTTTGATAGCAAGTACTAAAATAGAAATATTCATACACCTTAGAAATGATCTTTGGTTATTTTCTGTTCCAAAAGAAACTGTTGGAACTTTGTCTTGCTACAATAATACAGAAAGAATCGATCCAAGTTACAGGACCGAATTACTATTACAAGACGTGAGTACGATAACCATAAAACAAGGATGTCGACTTGTAACTAAAGAATCAACAGTTCAAACGCCGCTAATTACCAAGAGTACAAATATAATAAGTCCTAAAATAATCTGTTTTAAGGCAATCAACCTGTTATACACTATTCCCAATATAGAAAGTAAGGAAATGAAAACCTCAATATGGTCCAAAATAGAACAGAATAAAGAAGCGTTACCTCTTACAAAAATAAGAGAAGAATTAGACTCTCAGATCCCCCTATTAACAAATGAAGAGCAAAGATTAACGTACGCAGATAATAGATACGGATTATTCCCAGCCAATTTCTGATGGAACATACTACTGACTGTATGTTTCGTATTCGCGATTTCTTTGACTTTTAGAGCCTTACTGAATTTTAATTATGGAAGAATTTTGAGGATAAGAAGGCTCATCCCGAAAGAAGAACATGGGGAAGTGGCTGAAATGAAGAAGTTAAACCCGGAACCTCATGAAAATGTCTAAGCCAAGAAAAAGGGAAGACATTAGAAAACGAGTGAGTAAAGAGGTCTCCACTCGCCCTTGCTATGTTTAGTTCCCCCCATTAAGTGTCGTTTGCGTAAGACCGTGTGGTTACGACGCTGCAACATGCGTTTCTTAAACAGCACGGATGTGCGTGAACACTGCAGGCATGAAATATAATGTAAAACTAGACCTCAAATTTAATGTTGTAGCGTAAACTGTGTTTAAATGATTATTTTTAATCTAATGTAAAATTAGTCAAGTGTTGAAAGAAATTAAAATAATTTGTATATAGTAGTATATTTTAGAAAGCATAATAAGAGACCACACTTAAAGTTAAAAGAATTAATCTCTTATATCGTTGTTATGTTATAATAACTTAAAAGAAATTTCTATGTTTTAGATTTCCCAATGGAAACTTTATATATATATTTCAACCAACATGATAAAAATTTCGTTTTGTGTACTAATATTAGTGTATTTATTTAACACTGTCTTGTAGCGTAAAATTCATGTACCCAATCGATACATAACCTATTTGTACTATGAGTGCTTGTTTCAAAGAACGTGTGATTTTGCCTCGTTATTTTATTCCAGGAATTGGAACAGCATATCAGGAGCTAATCAGGACAATACATAAACCAGTGCAGATATAGCCCAGTAGCACCTATTTTCATGATACCTCAACCAACGAAGAGTACTCGCAATAAACTCCAAGCAACTCTCGCCCCAACTTCACCTGGGAAAGTTACGGGTACCTTTTGATCGAAGAAACAATGATAGATCGACAAAAAATAATTTCCCTTGATCACAAATCATATCATGTACCAGGTAACACTATCTAACAAATCTCAGTATCCAGCGCATTATTGAACTATAAACATAACAATCCTGAAAACTCCATTATGTAGCATGAGAAGTAAAAATATATCATCCTTGATAACAATATTGATGAACCCGATTTGTTGGCATGTCAGCGATTCACATGTTAAATCCTCTTAGACCATTTCTCCATTACGAGACTACAGAGACATTAGAGATATTACCGTAAATGTTACGGGATAATTCTTGAAATATGGACTTGGAAACCAATCATTAAATGGTAGAAATTAAAAGTAATCCCAGTGAATAACCTTTGAGCAACAATGTACTCCCACCACTAGTTAAAGAAAATATGTTGAAGGAGTCACTTAAGTTTGATGTTGACCTATTCCTTATTCAAACATCATTTCCCCTGTGATTAACCAAGGAGTCCCCGCAAAAGCCAACAGACACAAGCCATGCACAAATAATCTTATAAGAAGAGTTAACCTCTAAGTGCATGAATGAACTATTTTAAACGAGATATATATGCTCTACGTGATATAAATATCCCAACGTGACATGCTGAGAAGAAAAAAAAATCAAACCATCCATTATCAACGCAGTCCCAGTGCTCAACCCCTTAACGAGAAAGCACCCTATGAACTATCCAAAAACAGCAGGTGAGAATGAACTCTGATGACAAAATACCACGCACCTGTAACTAAAAGTATCATTTCCTGTTTGATAATTAGAGAAAACACCTCGTCAAATATGAACATAATCATACTCGAACTAATCTGTGAAGAAGCTACATACAAGTGATTTAAAATTTTGTTTCAACAAGACGATACTAGTAAAGGACCATAATTTGCAACAGAAGGAGCAAGTACGCTAAAGAGACACGTATAGTGGTAAAATAGGTGTGAACTCATAGCAAGTTTTATTAATTTTGTCAACTTAACAATTTTGATAACCTATTGTTAATATTACATAACAAACAACCCCAGTGAAAGTGTTTTTGTTACCAGTGAAAATGGTAAACATAATATTGTGTGTTATAGATTATTCATGTATTTATCGCTAGATGTTCAAGAGAGCTAGGTGTAGCGTTACCATGTTATTCGTTTAATTTAGCGTAAGACAGGAAACATAGTTATTCCGTAGCCAGCTTAAAATAGAAAACTTTATAAAAGATGAATCTTGAAAAAAAAATTAATAACAGTAGAATAATTCCAACCTTACCAAACGTTGTTACAAATGTAGGAATTATCAGTGTTAGATGTAGAAAGAACAAAAAAAAACTTTGGTGTAAGTAGCTATCTTAGTCCGGTAGATGAAACTTAGAACATTATATAAAATAAGTAAGAAGGTAAATACAGAAGGAATTTTAAGCACTTCTGATTAAGCTTAGACTTATAATAATACCCTATCAATTAAAGCTGTACAGGACAAATAGTAGGCAAATTTCAAAATACTTGAAAACCTAAGAGCAAGCTAGTCCTAATGATGGGACGTCATTACAAAATGAGACGGGTAATATGTACCGTGTATAATATATACTTAAAATATGGAAAAAAAATTATTTCGTTCTAAATACAATTCCGACATAAATCAAACTCCCCTAATTAAGTTTGAAATTTCGTTTCAAACTCTCATTTATTTATCAGCCAAATATCCCTTTAAAAAGCTCAAAGCAAGAGATGATTAATTCAAGAATACTCCATGGTACTTTGTAAAACTTTTGTTTGACAAAACAAAGGGGTCTTGAACATTCAAAAGGCTATTGACAGATTTCAAAGGCGAAAAACTGCAGGTTTTTTGCAAGTACCAAACTAATGAAAAGGATTGGAATTTCACTGAAGTATTTTGCAAAAAAATATAGTGAGACATTGTTTAAAACTTAGTTTAGAAGTTTAGAAGTACTCTTAGGAATGTGTATGTTTAATGATCAGAATATCGCGGAAAAAACTATTGGGTGAATAGTCGACATAATGAACTCAGTTTGTGAGCATAATGATAAAATAGCGACCCCTCTTAGAGGAGCTGGGTGAATTGTGAAATAGTGATTATTGCTGAGAATCAGAACCTATGTTGTATGGTAGTGAAAAAGTATTTTGGAGGCATTCGCATTACGCATTCAGGCATTGAGTATTAAGCATTAAGACATGAGTATTATAAGATTGATGATTTGAAGTGCGTTGCTGTACAACTAAATATGTAAGTCTAATAAATCTATTACTTTTCTTTTTGTGGTGTTTTAATTTATATGCCTGTATCTAGTATTCCAGAGAAGTCAACTAATTCAACTGTTCTCCATTGGAAACGCTCCCGAGAAACCTGATAATTTCATGAAGAATGATTACACTCCTGGATTGGCGACTTCCCCAACCTAGTTGATCACCTCACAAGGAAATTCAAATTTATTGGCCAATCTATTTTATCCCCCCCCCCAGTCCACACTAAAGGATGGTACTATTATTGGGTTGGACCAATAAAATATTCTAGGCACCCTATGGGTCCAGTTTATTCTTCTGATGGGCTTGATACGTTTCCCTGCGGACTTATTTCATCCGTCGGTTTCTGCTATGGAGATTCAGACATGTGAGACTCCGTAGGAATATCTAATTGATATACATTTCTCTGCCTTCACAATATACTATTACGATATTTTTGGTCCCTTATGTCAGTGCCCGTTGATGGCATTGACTGCCATTGCCGTTAGTTTGAAAAATTTTCATTTCCCGTTAGCCAGTTAAGTAATTGCCGTCGGCTTGAAAAATTTTCATTTCCCGTCGGCCGATAATTATTTTGTTTATTGGTGGGAGGGTTATAGAAATTTGGCTGGTACGCGTCTTGAGGTACTGATTGGCGCAATCTTCCCTAGCTATAGCCTCGTGCACCACTGGCGCTAAAATTTGTTCTTCCGAGCAAATGTTTGCCATAATTTTGCGTATTACCGACGGCAATCCTTGGTGTGCGATTCGTGACATAACTGCACTCTCTTGCGATATGCCCAACGCGATTACAAATATAGCATCTTATTATTGTAGGGTTATTTTCATAGCTAATTTGTTTGACGGGCTGAAAACGTACTGTTTTCTGCCTAGCGGGTTCTTGCGTTTTATTTCTTTGTGGCACTGGGGAATTATCCCTTGAAAAGAAGTTTGTAGAAGCTTGATCGCCCTTGAAGGTCAGGTTTGCGTTTGATTCACCTAGGCTATTTATTTTTGTTTTACTGTGATTTGCCACCATCGTATCAATTTCGATCATTCGATCCACTTCCTGAACTGCAAGGTCCAACGTTTGGATGTTTTTGGATATTACCATTCTACATAATTTGTGGGGTAGCCCTTTCAAAAGGCGTGTAGTATGATTTTTTCATACAAATCTCCTGAAACTTTTCCGAATTTTGCTTCTGCTGAAATCCGTATATTATGAAGATATTCGCTTATATTCTGTGTATGATCAAAACATACCATTCCGTGTTTTAATTAATTAGTTGAACTAGTTTCGATGAATCTATCTTTGAATGCCATTAACAATTTTCTATTGTATCTATTGGCAAATTGTCATCATCGCCTATAGTATTTTCAATTTGCTTTAGGAAATTTAAGGCCTGCCCTCTTAATCTAAGTAGGAGCATACCGACTAACGTTTCTAACTCTGTTTTTGTTAATTCTACGAACTGGGCCAATTGGATATTAAATTCGTCGATATCTATTTGTCCATCCTATTGAGGGATGGATTTCCTTATCTCTACAACCTTTGCGACCAATTTTTGCGCCGCCATTAATAGTTTGCTTAATTCTTGTGACGTTTTTGCGTTTGAATAACTCAAAATGAATTATGTTTTCTTACGTAGCCTATTTGGGGGGAGGTTATTATCTTTTATGAGATATTTTAAAGGGTTTCCTATAATAACTTGGTGGTTATAGGCCTAATCACTTTTTCTTATAAGTCTGTATCTCTCCAATTATTTAAATTTAAATTACGAAGTTTGTAGCATAACTAGTTCGTATGTTTTCCTCCAAGTTTACGACCGTGCCAGTTCTGCTGGGGAATTTTTCTTAAGCTAAGTAATAAGCTAAGTAAGATATAAAAATAACAGGAAAATGAAAAGGTTCCGTCAGGGAATTTTTCTTAAGCTAAGTTCCGCCGGGTGAATTTTTCTGTCTGTGCCAGTTCCGCCGGGTGAATTTTACGATCGCATCATCTGCACCGTTACACCTTATTTCGTGGCGTTAAGGGCTGCACTGACTGCAATGGGGGGAATAGATAATTGGGTGACCGCGCCACTCGCTGAACGTGAGAAAATAAAATGTGTAACATTAGTAGATTAGAAATTCTCCAACCATCAATCCAGGAGTGTAACCTCGCTTCCTCGAGTTATCTTCTTGTCAATTACCTCTAATTTTATGTAGAAATCAGATTCCTGGGAGAGTTACCAATGGAGTAAAATTGAACTAGTTATCTACTGAGCGATGAGATACAGGAATATAATAAGAAAAAACACAAATAGAAAAGTAATAGTTTTATTGAGACTTACATTTAGGTGTACAACAGTGCTTCACTTCAACTGACGACAATAGAGGCAGAGATAATAATGACCAAATCTCTACATTGACTGCATAATAATAAATCTGACAATTGAATGATCTCATCATTATGCCTCCATAATAATAATAATAATAATAATGACTGAATGGCAATTGCCTGAATGCCCCGAAAAACACTTTTCTACACTATATCAAACTAGTCCTGATTCTGCGCCCTAAGAGCTGTTTCACGATTGACCCAACTCTTGTGAAAGGCCCGCTACCTTGTAATTTTGTTTGCGAACTAAACTCATTATGCTAACTGCTCATCCAATAATTTGTTTTAAATATTTTTGATGATAAAACATTCATACTGCTCTTGTAACTTAAACTTCCTGTGAACTTTGTATCAAGTGATTTTTTTATTGCCAAACATCTTCGCAAAATCAAAAACCGTCTCTCGATTAGCGTTAATTTGGCTGAGACTAGCGTGCAGTTTTACTTTTTCTGATTAAGAACTTTTCTTTTTGAATCGGGATTTCAACTTAATTAGGGGAAGTTTAATTTATGTTGGAATTATCTTTAGAAGGAAAGCATTTTATTTTTTTTCATTTTAAATATATCACATATTACTCGCGGTACACCCGTGATTTCCTAAGGTAAAAGAACGACACGTTAATCGACTGAACCAACAAGCCATCAAATATATTGTGTTCTTAGAAATACATCAAATGTATTGTTTCTGGGACATTGCCAAACTGATGTTTAGCGTCACAATATCGTAACAAGTTCATTCCATTGAACTGGAACAAGTCAATCACATTCGATTTATCAATTTGATTGTTGATAGGTGTTAAAAATGACCTGTTTCGAGGCATTTTTATGGCATCATCGTGAGAATATGCATACCACGATGATTTGAGACATACTAGACAGACAATTTCTTCTGATGCTTGGGTCCCAAGCTCTACCCCTATCCGTCTATCCTATCCCTACACTTCTCCATCCCTCAACCCCTCCAGCCCCCCTCCCCGATCCCCCCGTCTTTTTTAAGTTCTTTTTCAACTTTTTTACAGGTATTAGAATTACATGAAACATACTTAAAACATAAAAAAATCACATTTAATATTTTCCAAACTCAAAATGAGATTGATATAGAAATATTAGTCCTGAGTTATACTATTAGAAAAACAATGTTTGTTGTGACCATTTTATTTTCTTTTGACTGAATCTTTTTTTACTGATTTTTTTATGCACTGAAATTGTTCAACTTTGTTTATGTATCTAAAAATGACTTGAAATATGCTTGCGGCTCTACCAATCGTACTCTATGCTTGCTCATAGACACAATGCGGCTTTCCCACTGGTGCTCTATGATGGGTTATCGACACTACCTAGTTTATTGCATGTATTAAATCAGTATTTTTTAAGCAGTGGAACGATAAACACATAACTAATATCTTTAAAAAGTGAAGATGAAGCATTTTAAGAAAGTGTGTTCACATGATAGTGTTATTGTAGCAATGAATGCTGACAAAGAGAAGTATTTAAAATATGAAATAAGTACCTGTGGTAGCACTATCGGAAACGTATGCATGCATTTTCATGACGGTAGGGAATTAAATTTCTTTGGAGTACCAAAAAAATTCAACTCTTATGATGGTGGATATGCGAAATTGAGATCTCCTGAGATGATTGCGCTCAAAGAAAATGCCAACATAAAAATAATAGTTGATGAAGAGGGGTATCTTCTTGCTAGTGCTTGTGGTAACATGTTACCCAGTGTTAAACCATATCGTCAACTTTCGGGTTTTATAATTAAAATGAAAGCCAAGAGGAAAAGAAAGGCCTACTCATCTACTAATATCATAAACCATATCTTGTGTACATGCCGAAACTGTTACCTGTGTAAAAATAAGGTTTTAATAGATAGTGAAATTGCTGGAAAAATATAAAGTGTATTGATAGAAAATATCACTAAGGAATATAAAGATGAATCGATGAAAAACAAAGTACCAGCAAACGTTACTAGCAATGATCGAACAGTCAATGAACCATTAAATACCAGAGACGAAACGCATATTGAACCTGTCGGTGTAAAAATTGTGTATGACTCAAAATGGAATAATGATTATTCTACTGATTACGAGCTAAGAGAAGAAAATAGCTACAGTATCAAGAGAGAAAATGGTGAACTATATTATGGAACAGATTCAAAATGTCCAAAGTTGATCATTGATATTAATAATGTGTCATAATTTATTTATTGTATTAATTTTCTACATGGCATTATTTCATTAAAAATATATTATGCATTACATTGTTATGTTTTCATTACACTGACATAATCTAAGTATCAGGGTGAATAAATTTTGTTTACAGCATCTTTATCGGATACAACGGATAAAAATGAGAAAATCTAAGCATCAGAAAAATAGATTCCTTATCAATATCATTTGACAGATAAGTTTGATAGTGTCAGAGTGAATAAATTCTTTATCATTGTGTTTTGTCGTATATGTTTGATAAAATTGAGAAAATCTAAGAATCAGAGTGAATAAATTCTTTATCAATGTCTTTCGACAGGTACGTTTGATAACACTTAACAAATCTAAGTATCATAGGGAACAAATTCTCTATCAACATTTATTGTCAGATACATGGGATAATATTGACAAAATCTAGTATCAGAGTGAATAAATTTTTTCTATCAGCATCATTACCGGATACAACGGATAAAATTCAGAAAACCTAAGCATCAGAATGAATAAATTCTTGATCAATATGATTTCACAGACGCGTGTAGTCGTACTAGGATGACTAAACTTTATATCCTTATCCTTTATAGGATATGCCTGAGAAAATTGAAAAAATTTAAGTATCATAGCGAGTAAATTCTTTATTAATGCCGGTAGTAAGATAAGGTTGATAGCACTGATCAAATAAAAGTATCATTGGGAATAAATTCTTTATCAACTTCATTTGTCGGATACATCAGATAACATTCACAAAATTTAACAACCAGAGTGAATAAATTATTTATCTATGTCTTTTGACAGAATGTTTGATAACACCGACATAATTTAAGTACCAAATTGAACAAATTTTTTACTAACATTCTTTATCGATAGCATTTGTGGGATGCGTCGCATAACATTGACAAAATCTATGTATTAGAATGTTTAAATTCTTTATCATCATCCGTTGTCGGATATGTCATTATGAAAATATTGTAAGAAAGTAACAAACTCTTTCTTGAATTCACCTCTTGGATACACAATACAGAAATTTCATTCAAGAAACTATGAAAAAATTGTAATTTCCAGGCTTCATTTGCATACAATAGATACCGAGAGTTCTATGACTCCTCTCCGCAATGAATTCTACTGGTTTTATGAGTCCTCCCTTCAATGAATTCAGATGGTTTTAGGACTCACCCCCCTAGCCATAACTCCATTCAACCTTGAGCAAAGGTATAAAGTTTGATGAAGTACTTCTCTACTTAAATACTACATTAATAGCTTCCAAGATGATAGGACTGTATAACACAGAATTTATCGGTTTGAAAAAATCATCTTGTGGTGTTATATTTGATTGTGTATTTTTATTATTGTCTATGGTACTCGAAGGTATTGACTGTTATCATTGGATAGTGAACTATAATTTGTTTGAGTACGATAAAAGCTTGTGGAGTACTACATTACGTCGTATAAACATACTGAGATTCTACGATAGAGTGATTACACCACTTAATAGAATTGGCCAGGAACTGAGAAATGTTCAGGAGGAAGTCAGTAAAATTTGCAGCTTTTTCGGGGTTGAAGCACTCTACGTAATGTTTAATGTACCTACAGATAAAATTTTAATTCAAAAGTTTGACCCTAGGATCCCACTTTTCGATCTAGAAGAATTTAAGTGTCCTAAATTTGAAGGGGCTTATCACCTTCCTGAAGATGAGGTTAGGTTCTTCGCGCAGTGGATACCTAAGGACATACCTGATAGCGATAAGTGCATAAGACAGGGTAAAATCTATTTTATATCGTGGGATCCTCGTTTCTACTTAGTTACAATTTTTCATAATTTCTTTAGTGAAATCGCTGTATTGTCTGTCCAGGAAGCGAATTCAAGAAAGAGTTTGCTTACAATTTTTTTCATAATTTCCTGAATTAAATTTCTGTATTGTGCATCCAAGCGGCGAATTCAAGAAAGGGTTTGTTACTTATTTAGAATTTTGTCATAATTTTTTGAATGAAAATATCGTATCCAAGAGGTGAATTCAAAAAAGAATTTGTTACTTACTTAAAATTTTTTCATGATTTCTTGAATGAAATTTCCATATTGTGTATCCAAGAGGTGAATTAAAGAAAGAGATTGTTACATACTTACAATTTATTCATAATTTAATGAATAAATAGAACTATTCTAAAGAGTAAAGATGGGTGAAGCTTAAAGATATTTATTGCTTAAACATATTAAAAGATTTTTGGAAAAAAACACATATTTACACAAAAATAGTACTTAAAGTTCACTCTTAAACATCCAAAACACTCTTTCTTGAATTCTCCTCCTGGATACACAATACAGACATTTCATTCAAGAAATTATAAAAAAAAAATTGTAAGCAAGTAACAAACTCAAGTAAGTAACAAACTCTTTCTTGAATACAACTCTTGGATACACAATACGGAAATTTCATTCAAGAAACTATGAAAAAAATTGCAAGTAAGTAACAAACTCTTTCCTGAATTCACCTCTTAGATATACAATACGGAAATTTCATTCGAGAAATTATGAAAAAATTGTAAGTAAGTAAAACTCCTTATTGATTTCACCTCTTGGATACACAATACAGATATTTCATTCAAGAATTTATGGAAAAATCGCAAGTAAGTAACAAACTCTTTATTGTTTTCACCTCTTGGATATACAATACGGTATTTATATTCAAGAATTCATGAAAAAATTGTAAGTAAGTAAAAAGCTCTTTCTTGAAGTCACCTCTCGGATGCACAATGCAGAAATTTCATTCAAGAAATTATGACAAAATTCTAAGTAAGTAACAAACTCTTTCTTGAATTCACCGTTTGGATGCACAATACAGACATTTAATTCAGGAAATTATAAAAAAATTGTAAGTAAGTAACAAACTCAAGTAAGAAACAAACTATTTCTTGAATACACCTCTTGGATACACAATATGGAAATTTCATTCAAGAAATTATAAAAAAAATTGTAAGTAAGTAACAAACTTTTTCTTGAATTCTCCTCCTGGATACATAATAAAGACATTTCATTCAAGGAAAAAAATTGTAAGTAAGTAACAAACTCTTTCTTGAATTCACCTCTTGGGTACACAATACGGAAATGTCTTTACGTTGCCACATTGGCACACCACTCTAAGTGAACCTAAATTAAGGCACCTTTTTTGCATGTTTCTCTCACTATGACTGTGTGTCTGAGCGGGTGTGCTGCCATATATGACCGGTCTAACCTAAATTCAACGTAATGATGCATAAAGTCAAAATAAATAGAGCTTGGATTTAATGAACGTTATCTGATGTATCCAAAGAGTTTGTTACTTATTTACAATTTTTCATAATTTTTTGAATGAAATTTCTGTATTGTTTATCCATGAGATGAATTCAAGAAAGAGTTTGTTACTTACTTACTTACAATTTTTCAAAATTTCTTGAATGAAATTTCCGTATTGTGTACAAAAGAGGTGAATTCAAGAAAGAGTTTATTACTTACTTACATTTTTTTTATTTCTTGAATGAAATGTCTTTATTGTGTACCCAGGAGGAGAATTCAAGAAAGAGTTTGTTACTTTCTTGCAATTTTTTTTCATAATTTCTTGAATGAAATTTTCGTATTGTGTATCCAAGAGGTTTATTCAAAAAAGAGTTTGTTACTTACTTGAGTTTGTTACTTACTTAAAAAAAACTTTTATAATTTCTTGAATGAAATGTCTGTATTGCGGTTCCAGGAGGAGAATTCAACAAAGAGTTTGTTACTTACTTACAATTTTTTCATATTTTCTTGAGTGAAATCGCTGTATTCTCTGTCCAGGAAGCGAATTCAAGAAAGAGTTTTTTTTACAATTTTTTCGTAATTTCCTGAATTAAATTTCTGTATTGTGCATCCAAACAGCGAATTCAAGAAAGAGCTTGTTACTTACTTACAATTTTCTCATAATTTCTTGAACGAAATGTCTGTATTGTGTATCCAGGAGGGGAATTCAAGATAGAAATTGTTACATACTTACAATTTTTTCATAGTTTCATGAATGAAATTTCTGAATTGTGTATCCAAGAGGTGACTTCAAGAAAGAGTTTGTTACTTACTTACAATTTTCTCATAATATCTTGAATGAAATTTCCGTATTGTATATCCAAGAGGTGAAAACAATAAAAAGTTTGTTACTTAATTGCGATTTTTTCATAATTTCTTATGAAAAAATCATTTCTTATGAAATTAGATATTTCATATAATGAAATATCTGTATTGTGTATCCAAGAGGTGAAATCAATAAAGAGTTTGATACTTACTTACAATTTTTTTAATAATTTCTTGAATGAAATGTCTGTATTTTGTATCCAAGAGGAGAATTCAAGAAAGAGTTTGCTACTTACTTTCAATTTTTTGTCCACTGCTTGAAGAACCTAACCTCGTCTTCAGGACGGTGATAAGCCCCTTTAAATTTAAGACACTTAAATTCTTCAAGATGGAAAAGTGGAATCCTAGGGTCACACTTTTGAAATAAAACTTTATCTGTAGGTACATTACCCTTTACGTAGAGTGCTTCAACCCCAAAAAAGCTGCAAATTTCACAGATTACTCCTGAAAATTTCTCAGTTCCTGACCAATTTTATTAAGTGGTGTAATCACTCTATCGTAGAATGCAGCGTAGTCTGTTTATAAGACATAATGTAGTACTCCACAAGCTTTTATCATACTCAAACAAATTATAGTACACTATGCAATGATAACAGTCAATACCTTCGAGTTCAATAGACAATAATAAAAATGCACATTCAAATATAACACCACAAGATGATTTTTTCAAACCGATAAATTCTGTCTCATAAAGTCCTATCATTTTGGAAGCTATTAATGTAGTATTTAAGTAGAGAAGTGCTTCATCAAACTTATATACCTTTGCTCAAGGTTGAATCCTAAAACCATCTGAATTCATTGTGGGGAGGAGTTATAGAACTCTCGGTATCTATTGCATGCAAATGAAGCCTGGAAATTAAAATTTTTTCATAATTTCTTGAATGAAATTTTTGTATTTTACATCCTAGAGGTGAATTCAAGAAAGAGTTTGTTACGTACTTACAATTTTTTCATAATGACATATCCGACAACGGATGCTGATAAAGAATTTATTCATTCTAATACATAGATTTTGTCAATGTTATCCGACGTATCCGACAAATGCTATCGATAAAGAATGTTAATAAAGAATTTGTTCAATTTGGCACTTAAATTATGTCATTGTTATCAAAAATTCTGTCAAAAGACATTGATAAATAATTTATTCACTCTGATACTTAGATTTTCTCAATTTTATCAAGCATATTTGACAAAGCATGTTGATAAAGAATTCATTTACTCTGGTAGTTAGTTTTTGTAAATGTTATCTGATGTATCCGACAAAAGAAGTTGGTATAGAATTTATTCACTATGATACTTAGATTTGGTCAGTGTTATCAAACGTATCTGTCAAAAGACATTGATAAAGAATTTATTCACTCTGATGCTTGGATTTTCTCAAATTTATCAATCATATCCGATAAAAGACAATGATAAAGAATTTAAATATTCTGATACTATCAAACGTATCTGTCAAATGGTATTATTAAAAAATCTATTTTTTCTGATGCTTAGATTTTCTCAATTTTATCCGTTGTATCCGATAATGATGCTGATAGAAAAAATTTATTCACTCTGATACTTAGATTTGGTCAATGTTATCCCATGCATTTGACAATAGACGTTGATAAAGAATTTATTCACTATGATACTTAGATTTGGTCAGTATTATCAAACTTATCTTTCAAAAGACATTGATAAAGAATTTATTCACTCTGATGCTTAGATTTTCTCAATTTTATCAATCATATCCGACAAAAGACAATGATAAAGAATTTATTCACTCTGACACTATCAATCGTATATGTCAAATGATATAGATAAAGAATCTATTTATTCTGATGCTTATATTTTCTCAATTTGATCCGTTTTATCCGATAATGATGCTGATAGAAAAAATTTATTCACGCTGATACTTAGATTTTGTCAATGTTATCCCATGTATCTGAAAATAGAAGTTGATACAGAATTTATTCATTCTTATACTTAGATTTTGTCAATGTTTTCCGACGTATCCGACAAATACTATCGATAAAGAATGTTAATAAAGAATTTGTTCACTTTGGTACTTAAATTATGTCATTGTTATCAAAAATTATGTCAAAAGACATTGATAAATAATTTATTCACCCTGATAATTAGATTTTCTCAATTTTATCAAGCATATTTGGCAAAGCATGTTGATAAAGAATTCATTTACTCTGGTAGTTAGTTTTTGTGAATGTTATCTGATGTATGTGACAAAAGAAGTTGGTATAGAATTTATTCCCTATGATACTTAGATTTGGTCGGTGTTATCAAACCTATCTGTCAAAAGACATTGATTAAGAATTTATTCATTCTGATGCTTGGATTTTCTCAAATTTATCAATCATATCCGACAAAAGACAATGATAAAGAATTTATTTATTCTGACACAATCAAACGTATCTGTCAAATGGTATTGTTAAAAAATCTATTTTTTCTGATGCTTAGATTTTCTCAATTTAATCTGTTGTATCCGATAATGATGCTGATAGAAAAAGTTTATTCACTCTGATACTTTGATTTTGTCAATTTTATCCCATGCATCTGAAAATAGATGTTGATAAAGAATTTATTCCCTATTATACTAAGATTTGGTCAGTGTTATCAAACGTATCTGTCAAAAGATATTGATAAAGAATTTATTCACTCTGAGGCTTAGATTTTCTCAATCTTATCAATCTTATACGACAAAAGACAATGATAAAGAATTTATTCACTCTGACACTATCAAACTTATCTGCCACATGATATTGATAAAGAATCTATTTATTTTGATGCTTATATTTTCTCAACTTTATCCGTTGTATCCGATAAAGATGCTGATAGAAAAAATTTATTCGCTCTGATACTGAGATTTTGTCAATGTTATCCCATGTATCTGACAATAGATGTTGATAGAGAATTTATTCATTCTTGAACTTAGATTTTCTCTATGTTAATCTATCTAGCCGACATATCATGTATGCAAATTCCTTTTCTTACATCTCCGATGTTTTAATAGACATTCTAAACGTTTGATATGCTAGCATACTCTAAAAATAATGAACACATAACAATGTAATGCATAATATATTTTTAATGAAATAATAACATATAGAATATTAATAAAATTTGATATATTATGATACATTATTAATATCAATGATCAACTTTGGACAATTTGAATCTTTTCCATAAAATTGTTCACAATTTTCTATCTTGATATTTTAGCTATTGTCTTCTCTTAGCTCGTAAGCAGTAGAATAATCATTATTCCATTTTGAGCCATACACAATTTTTACTGGTATGTTACCGACAGGTTCAGTATGCCTTTCGTCTTTGGTATTATTTTGTTGATTGACTGTTTGATCAATGCTAGTAACGTTTTCTGGTACTTTTTTTTCTTCGATTCATCTTTATATTCCTTAGTGATATTTTCTACCAATGCCCTTTTTATTTTTCCGGTAATTTCACTGTCTATTAAAAAATTATTTTTACACAGGTAACAGTTTCGGCACGTAGACAAGATATGGTTTATGATATTAGTAGAAGAGTAGGCCTTTCTTTTCCTCTTTGCTTTCATTTGAATGCTAATACCCGAAAGCTGAAGATATGGTTTAAGACTAGGTAACTTGTTACCACAAGCACTAGCAAGAAGATGCCCCTCTTTGTCAACTATCATTTTTATGTTGGCATTCTCTTTGAGCACAATCATCTCCTTAGATCTCAATCTCGCATATCCACCATCATAAGAGTTGATTTTTTTTGGTACTCCAAAGAAATTTAATTCCTTACTGTCACGAGAATGCACGCATACGTTTCCGATAAAGCTACCACGTTTCCGATAAAGGTACTTATTTCATAGTTTAAATACTTCTCTTTGTCAGCATTCAATGCTATAATAACACTATCATGTTGACATAATTTCTTACAATGCTTCATCTTCACTTTTTAAAGATATTAGTTATGTGTTTATCGTTCCACTGCTTAAAAAATTCTGATTTAATTCATGCAGTAAACTAGGTAGTGTCGATAATCCACCATAGAGCACCAGTGGGAAAGCCGCGTTCTGTCTATGAGGAAGCATAGAGTACAATTGGTAGATCCGCAAGCATATTTCTTTTCATTTTAAGATACATAACAAAACTAGAAATTTCAATGCATAAAAAAATTAAGTCAAAAAAAATTAAGTCAAAAGAAAAAAATGGTCACTACAAACAATATTTTCTAATAGTAAAAGTCACGAATAACATTTCTATACCATTTTCAGTTTAACGTTTGCTGGTACTTTGTTTTTCATTGATTCATCTTTATATTCCTTAGTGATATTTTTTATCAATGCCCTTTTTATTTTTCCGGCAACTTCGCTGTCTATTAAAACATTATTTTTACACAGGTAACAGTTTCAGCACGTAGACGAGATATTATTTATGATATTAGTAGAAGAGTAGGCCTTTCTTTTCCTTTTTGCTTTCATTCGAAAGCTAATACCCGAAAGCTGTTACCACTGGTTACCATGTTACCACAAGCACTAGCAAGAAGATACCCCTCTTCGTCAACTATTATTTTAATGTTGGAATTTTCTTTGAGCGCAATCATCTCCGGAGATCTCAATCTCGCATATCCACCGTCATAAGAGTTGAATTTTTTTGGTACTCCAAAGATATTTAATTCCTTACTGTCATGAAAATGCACGCACACGTTTCCGATATTGCTACCACTTGTACTTATTTCGAAGTTTAAATACTTCTCTTTGTCAGCATTTAATGCTACAATAACAGTATCATGAGAACACATTTTCTTAAAATGCTTCATCTTCACTTTTTAGAGATATTAGTTATGTGTTTATCGTTCCACTGCTTAAGAAATACTGATTTAATACATGCAACAAACTAGGTAGTGTCGATAGCCCATCATAGAGTACCAGTGGGAAAGCCGCATCGTGTCTATGAGCAAGCATTGAGTACGATTGGTAGAGCCGCAAGCATATTTCATTTCTTTTTAAGATACATAAAAAAGAAGTTGAACAATTTCAGTGCATAAAAAAAATCAGTAATAAAAATCAGTCAAAAGAAAAAAATGGTCACTACAAACATTATTTTTTTAACAGTAAAAGTCATGACTAACATTTCTATATTATTCTCATTTTGAGTTTGGAAAATATTAAATCTGATTTTTTTTATGTTTTAAGTATGTTTAATGTCATTCTAACATCTTTAAAAAGGTTAAAAAACTGTCAAAAAAGGTGGGGGGTGGGGGAGAAGGACTGGAGGGGTTTTCGGGAGGAAGGGGTGTAGGGATAGGGTCGTGGTAGAGGGGTAGGACTTGGGGCCCAAGCATCAGAAGAAATTGTCTGTCTAGTATGCATCTCAAACCATCGTGGTATGCATATTCTCATGGTGATGCCATAAAAATGCCCCGAAACATTTCATTTTTAACACCTATCAAAAAATCCAATTGATAAATTGAATGTGCTTGAACTTTTTCCAGTTCAATGGAATAAACTTTTTACGATATTGTGACACTTATCATCAGATGGGGAATTTCCCAGAAACAATACATTGGATGTATTTCTAAAATCATAATATAATCAATGGCTTTTTGGTTCAGTCGATTAACGTGTCCTTCTTTACCGTAGGAAATCACGGGTCTCACATTTGATTCCTACATCAAACACAAATTTCATAAAAATCAATGGGAAGATACTTAGAATGTAAAAAATCGTATCATTGGAAAAGAAAAAATATCATTATTAGAGTATAGAGAAAATTTTAGATAGGAGGCTAGATAGGTGGTTAGATAAAAATAAGATTATAAATGAAGAGAAAGGAGGATTTAGGAAAGGTTATAGTACAGCAGATAGGGCATTTGTGCTTAGAACTTTAGTCGATAAGTATGGAACAGGGAATAGCCGTCTATATGCAGCTTTTTTAGACCTAAGAAAAGCTTTTGATAATGTTGAGAGGGTGCTTTTGGTAGATATTCTTAGAAATATAGGATTACCTAGTATTTTTGTGAGGTTAGTTACTAGCATGTATTGCGGAATTAAGGCGGTAGTAAAGGTTATAAGATTATAAATGAAGAGCAAGGAGGATTTAGGAAAGGTTATAGTACAGCAGATTTTTTCCAGATCAGGGTTTTTCCAGAGTATATAGAAACCGTAAAGGGGTAAAACAAGGTAGTGCTCTTTCCCCCTGTTTGTTTTCTATATTTATAAATGATTTAGTTCATTTTTTGGAAAGAAGGTGGGCTCCGACAGTGGGTCTTGGCTCAAAATTATTTTCAGTTTTGCTTTTCGCTGATGATAGCGTACTTGTAGCTAAGTCTGCCCAGGAATTACAGATTTTGTTAGATCTTGTTGCAGATTACTTAGATCTGAAGAAGCTCCAACTTAATGTTAAGAAGACAGAAATAGTTATTTTTGGTAAAAGAAATGATAATGAAAGTAATGGTAAGTTTATGTTTAAAGGAGATGAAATAAAGATAGTTGAAAATTCAAAACATTTAAGTTTTGTATTTCAAAATAATGGTAGTTGGTGTGCCCACATTAAACAGTCAGTAAAAACGGGGAAAGTTGCTAAATCGACGGTTTTTAGGAATGGTAAAGTTATGGGTATTAAAAGTCTAGCAATGCATAAGAGAATATTTTTAACGAAGATTATGCCAGTTCTTCATTATGGTGGGGAATTATGGGGGATGGAAGCAGCAGACAACTGGAGACCCTTCAGATACGTTATTACAAAAGGCTTTTCGGCCTCCATAGAACTACGCATACCCAGTTTTTGAAAGGGGAGCAAGGGCTTTTTTCGCTCCGTAAACATAGGCTAGTTCAGGTACTTAGATTTTGGATGAAGTTAGTGCAGGTACCACGAGATAAACTTATTAGAGAGGCCTATGAAGAGCTACTTGCTTCAGGGCGTAAGAGGTCGTGGCCGTTTAGGGTTAAATCCTTATTAGACAGATTAGGATTGTCATATATATGGAATGATGGTAGAGGCCCCGCTAATAGTCAGATGATATAATAAGAATAGTTAAACAAAGATTAGAAGATCAGAAGATATAGACATGGGGGATTGAAATTGAGAGATCCGAGACATTAAGTGTTTATAAGGAAGTGAAAAAGGCGTTTGGCCAGGAGATTTACTTAAATTTAATTTCCCAAGTAAGTATAAGTATATTGGTTGCAGCTGTGGGCCAACTGTTTGCCTTTAAGATGGAGGAGTAAAGTATTTGAGAGAGGTAAGGGGTTCCTGGCGTCTAGGTACATGAGTCTCATTTGTAATATTGAAGAGGAAAAATCTGGACCATTTTCTGTGCTGGTGCCAGGGGCTTACTGATTTGAGGGAGGGTATTTTGGGGAAATATAATTTTTCACTTCGGGGCATGTTGTCTCTGACGGTACTTAGCCTCATGTGTAGATTATGTAGATTTGTGGATCAGGCACTAAAGATAAGAAAGGAACTATTGTGAAGAAGATTTGTTATGGTTTGGAAAAAGAATGCTGCAGGGAGTTTTACTTTTGTTTTCCTGTTATATTTGATGCATAGTGTATATGGCCCTGTATAAAGACTTTTGAATACACGATTATTATTATTATTATTATGTGTGTGACATTGTGCGTAATTAATTGGGTTAGTTTTATAGTATTATTTGTGCTTTTGTGCTGCAATTGTTATGTTATTTTATTTTTATTTGCTATGGGCTATGTTTAGTTATTGTTATATATGCTATTAGCATGTGTTTTGACTATATATGCAACTGTGTTTGTTTTTGCCATGGCCCAAAGAGGCTTTTGTTTTGCAATAAATATCTATCTATCTATCTATTCACTAGGTTTTTTTTTACAAATTCTACCATCTATTAGATTTCACAGATCTCAATATGAACTAGTTCCTCCGAAGAATTCTCAATGAACTCTTTGTCATGGTTAAAGCATTAGCTGCAACCTAGTAAAGAGTGAATCACAGCCCATAGTGACTAAAAGCTAAAAAACATTAAAACGGTCTTTTATTCTTCTTTTTTTTCCAGGCTCAGCAGGTTACTAGAACATCATAGAGAGATGCTTAAGAGCTCATTCAAGAGCTGTTTCTCATATGTACGTGGTTTACATAAACTCCACGATCCACAAGCGCCACATGGCACAAAAAAGGGCACTTTATGCCATTTCTCAAGGGGTGGAGCTAGCGGGCAACCAGAACATCGTAGATAGATTTTTGATAGCTCATATATAAAATATTGCTCATATTTACGTTCTTCCTATAAATTCCGCCATTTGCAAGTTTCAAATGGTACTAAGAACGGCACTTTTTGTGCCATGTCTGAAGCATAAAAGCTGGGGCCAGTGGCTACCAGAACTTCTTAGAGTGATGTTTAATGGCTCATTTAAAAACGTTTGCTCATATCAAAGGGCTTTTATCAATTCTACAATTCATAAGTGAGATATAGCACTGAAAACAACACTTTTGGTGCCACTTCTTAAGTGGAAAATCTTGAAAGTATAAAACGGTATAATTGTAATAATTATGATCCAAAACCCTTAACTCGAGGTTAGCTCGAACACCTCCCGCAGGTTCCTCCTCCAGGCCCTCTTAATAAGCTACGCAATTAAAGTCCTACAAACATCAATATATTAAATTAGATTATTAGAGGCGTGGTTCTCTTAGTATAGCGCTGGACTTCAAATTATATTATCTTATTTTATTCCTCCTTGGATTTTTTTTTTCAATCATGGTTTGTCCATTCTTATCATTACTTTTTAGGTAATCCACTGTTTTTACTAATGTGATGCACTCATTTTCCCAAGCATATCCCGGGAAGACTCAGTTTAGAGCTATGACTCATATCTACGTGATTTTTATCAATTTTACCATCTATAGGGGCCATATAGCACTAAAAACGGCACTTTTGGTGCCACTTCTTAAGTGGAAGAGTTTGGAAGCATAAGACGGTACTATTGCAACAATTGTGGTCCAAAGCCCTTAACTGGAGGTTTATAAGAACCCCTCAAATATAATCCCCCTTCCAAACTCCCCGTGTACGTTTCATAGATCTTCTACTCATCTTAAAAGTAAAAGATTATGGTGACAATAAATTAACTAAAACTAAAAATTTTTCAACTAAAAATCTACCGAAAATTAAGCTTGAATGATCAACACTTTTGAATTAAACCTTCATACTTCACTCTGCAATGAAGCCTGTGTGCTAGTTCTGATGGCGGTAATTGAGGGGAAGGGACGTCCTTGCCCGCTTATTTTTTGCTCCTGTCTAGGTTTTGAAAAACACCTTTTTTGGTTATTTCATTGAAAAAAGCACTTTTTCATTTGAAAAAAATGGGTGGAAATACTGAAAGTGCATTTTATGGGAATGTGCTATCATGCCAAATTTGTAGAAAAGCGACTAGGCATAAATATAAGCTTCTAAATGCGCCCTTAAACAGCTTCATAAGTTTTCAACTGAAACTAGATAATGACTTTAAAACTTACAACGAACATAAATTATTCCGTATAAATAAAAGAGATCATGGCAGGGTTGTTTCTACATTAAATTTGAATAGAAAACGAGCAAAGATTAATCTAAAAAATAAGTTTTTTCAAGGGAAGTAAAGAGCGAAGATGAAAGTTAAAACGGACAAAAATTATTGCTTCACAGCCTATCTAATATCTAGGATTATAGAAAACTAGCGCTTAACTGAAAACACAAAATAATATAGGAGTTTTGGTACAGTAAAAGCAAACCAATTAAGGACACTTTTTACAGAATAAAACTATTATCAATCCCCTTTAGGATCAATCATTTAAGATAAATAACAATTCATTTTAGGATTGTTGCCTTATTTTTTTTTCTCGTTTCATTTGGTATCACTTCTGCACGATGGCTCATTTTAATCCCTGGCTGTCGTTTTGGTTTTAAAAAGGGCATCTCTTGATTACTTTTTATACAAGTTCAAAATAAAGCCATCTTGATAGCATTAGGATTAGGACTATAGACTAGCTTTAGAATTTGTATCATAGCTTTAAATTCACTGTTGTATATAGACAAATAACCATTCAGGGAGGCAGTTGAAATAAAAAAGCACATTCACCAAAAGGTAGCTCTCAATAGAGACACTGGAGAAATTTTTCTAAGTCCCATTTATGACAAAATTATTAATTCTGATCGTTTTTACATACATCCACAAAGTTATATTGTGCAATTGAATAGAGTCTCCGATAACAATCAAACTGGAAAGCGATCAGCCTTTAAAAGTGCTTTACGCAAAATAAAATTTTGAAATGCCATTTAGACTTGTGTTGTTTATTCAGTTACCCTTTCACCGTTACTAGGAAAGGGTCGTCCAATGTTAGTTTGGTGTTTTTATTTTAAGGTTCGGTTTTTAAATTTTTATCAGTTTTATTCTGCACTGAGGACGGTCAAGCGGAGGTCTTGACCGAAATATTTGCATAATTTTTCAATTTTTTCACTGGCTGTTAATTGTCCTCGTTTCCTTTCTTCGCGATTTTTTGTTTATCATATTATGGCTTAGTTGATCTTCATTTCAAGTAATAACTAAAGCATATTTCTTACATTTGAAGATTGTTTATTAATCACTATTGATATTATAGCTTATAGCACTATTGAATATTATTACAAAATGCTACCTGATAAATCAATCCAATATTTTGTATGCTGTTCAATTACTTTGCGGTTATTAAAAAAATATTTAATTCTACGCTTATGTTTTTAAGATAATTTTAATTGTATATGGAAAGTTACTGACGTCACAACTAGTGTAAGACTATGAAAAGCTTTATAGATTAGTTTATTGCTGTCAGGCTTCATACTCACTTTTCACTCCCAAATTAATATTCCTGTTTTTAATATTTGATTCTTGTGTTTTCAGTAAAGCGCTAGTTTTCTATAATCCTAGAAACACAGGGAAACATAATTTGTTGGTTTATTTGTACTAGTTTGATTGATATATATTAGATAGGCTGTGAAGCAATAACTTTTGTCCGTTTTAAGTTTCAACTTAACTCTTTACTTCCCTTGCAAAAACTTTTTTTTATATTAATTTATTAAAAGTGCTTTAGCGTGAAGAGTAACACGGAATAATTCAGTAATTCTCTGTAAAGTAATATAGCCTATGTATATAGAAGCTAAGTAGAACCGGTTTCTTTGTTAGTTTCTTTCTGCTTGACGTGGGACAAAACAAAGAGAAGTGAAAGAATAGATAGGAGATATATAATTTGGGCTATATATTTGCACATTAAGGGGAGGGATTAAGTATTCGGACAGTATAAAGTAAGAAAACAATTCTTACTTCATAATATGCAGAATAATTGTACCTAACACATTTTGCAGGCAGTTTTGCTGTACTCTCCCCCCCCCCCCCTAATGTGGAAATATATAGCCGAAATTTGTTTCTAAAGTATTATATTTTCATCATATTTTGTGATATTTCCTTAGTATTAGTTATAGAAACAGGTTAGTCAAAGATTAGTCAAGCCTTATTAAATTCTTCTTAATAATTTTTTTCTTATATGATACCAATTTTGTAATAGTAAGGGTTACACAATTTTTATTTTCCCTAATCATTAAGGAACTGCTTTTTGCTGAATATGAGTTTTGACTGATTAATTGATTTATTTATTGTGGGGGTTTTGTTGATATGATGTTCCCAGAGGATGTATAATATATGATACTATTTTGTATTTATTGTTTAGTGTGATGGTATTAGTGGTGTCGGTGGCCAAGTGTTCTTTGTTTTAAGGATTTTGTTATCTCTACCTCCCCCACGGACAAGCTTTGCTTTTTAGGGGAGGCAGCAATAATTTTTTGTTGATATGTTTTTTTCAATAAATCCTTCTTCTTCTTCAATCACTGAGTGCAGGTAATCTCCAGCTAAGCTAATCTTTATTTTGCAGTAAAACCTTGGTTCTGGAATTTCGAGTTGTTTTTTTTATTCAGACAATTTAACCTGTCGACAGGAATGACTCTAGGTCAAAAAGCCAAAAGTCCCAAGCAAGACCAGTCCTGCGCTTGACTCCAGTTAAAACGTATTGCTCAGTGTAGATAAATTTATATATAGATGTAAAAGCTCCTATCAAGGGCGTATCCAGGATTTTTATACGGGGATTTTTTTTTTTTTGGGGGGGGGGCAAGAAAACTTTAGCTACTTACCTCTTGAAAAGGCATTGACTCCTATGTATCCCTTCAAAAATCTTTCCTTTAGTAACGACTGACTCCCCCTCCTCAATACCTTGCTCTTTACGCTAAACTTTGACTGTTCGTTCCTATTTTTTTAAAACAACTCGTGAAATACAAGATCCGTTTAAATAGAATTGGATTTGTTTATTAAAAGTGCTAAAAACTTTAGCGTGAAGAGTAACTCAGAGTAATTCAGTAATTTGGTATAAAGTGATAGAGCCTATGTATATAGAAACTAAATAGAACCGGTTTCTTCGTTAGTTTCTTTCAGTTTAGCATCGAACAAGAAAAAGAAAAGTGACAGAATAGATAGGAAATATATAATTTGGGCTATATATTTGCACATTAAGATGGGGGTAAAGTATTCGGACAGTGTAAAGTTATAAAACAATTCTTACTTCATAATATGCAGAATAATTGTACCTAACATATTTTGCGTGCAGATCCGCTTTACTCCCCCCCCCCCTAATGTGCAAATATATAGCCCAAATTTGTTTCTAAAGTCTTATTTTTTCATCATATTTTGTGATATTTCATTAGGATTATTCACAGAAACAGGTTCTACTTAGATAAAGAACGTAACTTAGGCGCTATACATACAAGTACCCTATTTTTTTATTTTAGCGATTGATCCTCTATTGTTTATCTGGCAGCTGAGCAATTTTTTTAAACAACATTATGCTGATATCACGACTTTTTTAATTCATTTATTGTAGTTTTTGACGCGAAGATAAGTGATGTCATCCGGATTTTATAACCAGGGACGTTCAATAGATTAATCTTTTTTGTCTTTGTATGACGTCATTTATGGTTGTAACCACCGGCATCATTTCATTCTGAACTAAGGGGGGGGGGGGGGGGCTAAGCAACCTCTCTGCCCCCCCCCCCCCAAAGTGGCAGGCTCACAATTGTTTAAGAGCAAAGTTCCTTCACAGTGGTTAGCACAGGCTTTTCCCAAAATCAACTATTACTAGTAAGAAGCAATTCAAAAATTTTTAATAAATACAGAGAACTTAAATTGGAAAGTAATTCACAGTTTTATTGCAAAACTGGGAACCAACGAGGTCTCATTTTTCCAAAAATACCAACCAAAGCCTCGAAATCCAATGATTTCATATAATTTTTCTTTTCACTAAACACCAACATGAGATCACTGAGCCTTTCGTCACCCATTGTTGATCTTAAGTAGGTTTTAATCAGGCTTAATTTAGAAAAGAATCTAATTACAGGCCGTTGCGATATGCAGAGTAATGAAGATATTTATAATTTTCAGAACTTCAGAATATCAACATTGGCTTCATAAAATTGTAAAGTTCTAAGAGATTTTTGGCCTATTGCCTAAAGAGTCTATATATCTTCTCACAAGATCTGTTAGCAAGGCAAACAGGGTTCTGTCGATACAGACTTCTTTGCAATGCCCTGCCAAACTAGCTAGTCATTTCGTATTGAGAAAGTGCGGCAAATCTAGATCTAATTCAGAGATTGACTCTAACAGTGAAAGAGCATTCGTGAAGCGGCTTTCAAACTCACAGCAAAATCTGTCTATCTCAACAAAATAATCCCTTCTGAAAGTATCTTTAGTTGATTCTTTCACTTCAGCATGGTCACTTTTTCCCAAAGTTGACACCTTTACAAAATCAGGTAAACTGGAAGCTACCTACTGTGCACGCTTTGGTCTTTTTCATGAGGAACCAGAATTCTGAAAATTTCGCAAAAGGTCTTCAGTGAGGCCACACTCACAAGAAAATTCTTTTGCCTTATGAAACATTACATTAGAAGCTTTTACAGTTTGGATGTCAATAATTTTATCTCGCATAGCTGCAGTAAGACCAGTAGCTCTAGAGAAAACTAGGTCTACCACCTGCAGCTGCTCAAACAGAGATATTGTGGCAAAAACAAATTCCACTAGTAGGAGTAAAAATTTAAATTCAAATGTCTGAATGTCTGCACTGTTATATATGTCAATATACCAATCTTGTAGTAGATGATTTCTCCAACTGAGGAACAGTTATGCCAGCGGCTTTCTGAGCATTAACAAACACTTGGTAATGTATATTGCTATTCGCGATAAAACAATACAGCTCTTGAAGAATGGATGAGAAGCCCTGGGCTGCCACTGATGCCATTTCACGCAAAAACGGTAGTGATCCGTAAATTTCCTTTGGTTCTTGCTGCAAGTTTCTGCGTCACAATGGTTTAACGGCTGCGTTGAAATATTTTTACTGATCCGTTGAAAATCACATCCGTAATTTTAAATTGAAAGCATTATAGAAGCAGAAATTGCAAGTAACTGAGAAACTAAACATGTTTTTCACAAGTTTTCCGTTTATATTTGATAGACAACATGAATATTCTGTCCTTTCAATAAAAAATTTTAAATAGGTGAGTCCTAGGGGGATTTTTACAAGGAAATGAGCCAAGGAGATAAGATTTATATTTTTCATAAGGCATAGTTAGCCTAAGCTATTACAGGTTAACCCTTTGAATATTTTTCTTGGCTTGTAGAATTAGATTTAGCCAATTCCTATGCATATGCTTTTTACTATCATAGTATCTTTGCGTTTCAACGGCTGCAATAAACCGTTTCTGTGTGAACATTTTTGTGATTTTCCCACATCCGCTATCCGTGAGCCATTTTGCGTTAAAAAAAAATCTCACCAGTGGACCAAAGGAAAGATGTCACTCGTCTCAAGTTCTAAATAAAAGCATCCAACACAAAGTTGAGCCTACGAGCACGACAATTAATGTAAATTGCAGTGCAACTTCTTTAATACCAACTTGCATACCTGAATGTGGCTGCTCATGACACTGGCTTGATATTTTGATAAAAAAAATACGAAAAAAAAACAAATTTGCCCCTCCCCCTTCTGGATTTCAAAAAGTAAATTCACCCCCCCCCACCCAAAATGTTCTTGTATTGACACCAATTGGTAGGTCTCTTATTTGCTCTGTTGTTTTTCAAGTTTTTCTCACCTTTGTTGCAAGTTGGTTCAAGCCAAGTCCCCCTCCCCCTATTGGTAAGGCCTTTCATTTGTGAAATAGAAATATTGGTCTTTGATTGCTGGTAAAAATTTCTTTTTAAATGTCCGATTAACAAATCCTGTGCTTTTTCCATATTTTCATTTTATTATAACTTTGGGTATGTAAGATTAGGTACTGTTCTTCAAGGTTTTTATCGATTCTTTTAATTGTCCTTTATAATATATATTTTCTTATATTTCCTGAAATCATAAAAAAATAACTGGTCTGAAATTCTCACGTTGATTGTCTCAAAATTCAAGAAGCTAAATTTCAAGAAAATTCAAAACAGATTCAAGAACACACTCAAAGAAATAAAGAGTACATTTTACAAAAATATAGAGGAGATCACTGCCCTAGAATTGCGTAAACGACATGTATAATTTTGTTACAGCTCCTGGGTCGCCTTGTTTTATTGTAATGAAGGTCGGGCACCTTGGCTTTTACAACAAGACAATAAAAATGTATCATGAAATATGAAATAGGAATACTAAATAAATATGTTTGGGAATGAAGCTCACAATAGATTGATGTGAGGTACAGCTCTAATAGAAATAGATTTGTTTTAATTGAAAACACAATTTTTTCACACTTGAGATCAGATGAATATAATTATGACTACTGATTTGGGGCCCTTCCTAAATTTAGAGGGGGCTGTAGCCCAAGTTAGCCCCTCCCAAATGACGCCCCTGCATACAAGGATAAGAGCTTTGCTAAAGCTCTTCTATCAATAGAATCGAACGCTTGCTCATAATCTATATGGTGTAGCTTTCTTTTACTTCCTCTATTGTTTCCTTTTCTTATCAGTTTTACTGATGTCTATTTGCGCCTTACCAGCTTTCTTTGCTGCTTTTCCTGGAGTTTTTGGAGCCATGGTCAATGATTCTCTGATGAAATTAAATATTCAAATGATTAGCGTTTACAAAATTATACCCGTATTTATACTAGCTAGAGTTTTGTTTTCAGCAGAACTCAGGCTCTCCGGCTTCGGTAAAGGGCTTAAAATTGAATTTGAGCAAAAGCTAATTATTATGTTTTGGAAAGAGCATAAAAAAGGCATCCAGTGGCATTTATGTGAATATCGAGTGGTTATTCGTAGGTCATTCATGTGAATTATTCAATATATACCTAAATTGTCAACGATTTACCAAATTTTCGCGGACAAATTAAAACAAATAAACGTGTATTTCGAAAAATGGTAAAGGAAAATGATTGCAGAACCTTTTTACCAAAAACGGAGAAGAACAAAAAGAAAATCGTTTCCATATTACCTGGTAAAAATTTGCAACTCGGTCTAATATGTTTTATTTTCTATGGTACATCTTATAGCACCATTAAAACCTTAGCCTATCTACATTAGTCTATGTTGGCCTAGTTTATCAGAGACTAATACCTGTAAACGAGGCTTTAAATTTAGAAAAGTTTGAAGGTAAGATGGTAAAAATTTACCAAATCATATTATTGAGTTACGACTAAAGTGAATATACCACTTGATGCCCTTTTTTATGCTCTTTACAAATAGGCCTATAATAATCATTTTTTGGTAAATTTTTACCAAATCATATTATTGAGTTAGGAATAAAGTGAATACACCATTGATGCCTTTTTTATGTTGATTACAAATATAATAATCATTTCTATTGGAAATGAATTTTAGCCCCCCCCCTATATATGCCAATTAAGGGGATATATTTATACAGTAGGGGGGGGGGGGTAAAGTTTAAACTTACCTCCTATTTACGTCAGAAAAAAATTCCCCCCCCCTAATGTAGAAATATATACCTTTAATTGGCATATATAGGGGGGGGGGCTAAAATTCATTTCTGATAGAAAGGATTATTTTATTTGTAATCAGCATAAAAAAAGGCATCAAATGGTATATTCACTTTATTTCAAACTCAATAATATGATTTGGTAAAAGTTTACCCATTTTTGTAGGAAATGAATTTTAGCCCCCACCCCTATATAGCCTATACCAATTCAGGGTATATATTTCCACATTAGGGGGGTAGGGGTAATTTTATTTCTGATGTAAATGAGAGGTAAGTTTAAACTTTCCCCCCCACCCCCCTAATGTGCAAATATATACTCTGAATTGGTATATATAGGGGTGGGGGCTAAAATTCATTTCCAACAAAAATGATTGTTATATTTGTAAAGAGCATAAAAGTTTCAATCATGGTATGCTAAAAATAAAGAATTATGCTCTAGTTTAAAGTGCACACATGCAAGCATGGGCATACTTAGCTTCTTGTCTAGGGGGGAGGGGCAATTCTGTGATGAAAGGTGGGGGGAGCTAAAGTTATATTGGTAGTTTACAAAACCTTACATTGCCAACAAGTTTTGTCATACCTATGAAATCTTTATTAATAAGTAGGCTAATCACCAAAAATCATCAATAAGCTTCAGCATTAATCTTCTTGGAAATTTCCAAGATGTTATGGATAATTGCTTCTTGTTTTACTTTTATTCTGTCATTCCAGCTGTTTATTTCCAGCTTTTTCAGCCTTCCACCTTTTATCAACTGCTTTTTCAGCCATCTACCTTTTTTCAACTGCCTTTTCAGCCATGTCTATTGTAAATTTGAAGTTCTAGGGGGGCAGCTGTCTCCCCTGCCCCCTCCATCCACCCATGCATGTAAGATATTCAAAAGTTTCAGTAGGCTAACTTAGGGTATCTTCATAAAATTTCCATATAGCCTAAATTGTGCTGTGGTGAGTTGTTAGTAGTAGTAGTAGTTACTTTTTACTCTTTCCAAATATCATGTTTACTTTTCTGACAATGAACCATCTCCCATTTTTATGGTCCCAGATATAGCCACAATAACAGGGCTACCACAGATACACAATAACAGGGCTACCACAGAGTCCCTAAATTGAATGAAGGTCCCTATTGGTCCCTTAAATTGATTAAGGTCCCTATAGTCCCCTTTCTTGCTTTGGTTTAAAGTTCCATATCCTGAAGGCTACCAATACCTGTGAGTATACGGATTTCAGTATTTTTTTTCAATTGAGTTTCCTGGGACCTGTTTTTACTTGTCTAAGAAAGACAAAACTTGTTGTTATATAGGCTACAGTGTTATTGTCTTGACAGAGTAGACAGACTAGTAACAAAAAGGAGTGACCCCCTTTGCCTCTGGAGTCAATAGGCTAGCAGGTGGAAGGGTTTGGTTGTCTTTAATAATTACTTCAAAACCTTTTTTCTGGGTGTTGTTTTGTTGCAAATAGAAGAAAGTAAAATCAGAGAATGACTCCAAGTACAAAATACAAAGGAGGCGGTGTTAAAACCAGGTTTCTTGCATGATTTTGAGCTTATATACATTTCTCAAACTATTAGACTACTTCCTAGTGCCCTTTTTTATTTGAATGCATTTCTGATAATAGCCTATAGCCTATATATTTTTTTACTAGCTTGTTTTCTTTCTTTTTTTTTGAGGTTCAGGGTTTGAAGTTTTAGTTTGAACAAGATGGGAAAGTGCAAATTCAAGCAGACTTGGTTGGAAGAGAAAGCTGCAACAGCACACCAAATGAAAGAGTGGTGTAGAGTTGTTCTGGGAGATCTATTTCCTTTATACTGTTTTATCTGCAATACATCACTTGTCTGCCATAAGGGCTCCTATGCTTTACTGCAGCATGCCCAAAATGCTGAACATAAGAAGAATATTAACATAAAGCTAATGCCAAATCTACTTTGTCTCTTGGCAGCATCTTCTATGGAGACTGGCAGAACTGTCCTTGTACCTAGATGCTTATGTAGTGTGGGATGAAATGACAGTTGTAGAAATTATATGAGCCCTGAAGATGATTAATTCTGACTATAACAGCACACCAAATGAAAGAGTGGTGTAGAGTTGTTCTGGGAGATCTATTTCCTTTCTACTGTTTTATCTGCAATACATCACTTGTCTGCCATAAGGGCTCCTATGCTTTACTGCAGCATGCCCAAAATGCTGAACATAAGAAGAATATTAACATAAAGCTAATGCCAAATCTACTTTGTCTCTTGGCAGCATCTTCTATGGAGACTGGCAAACTGGCAGAACTGTCCTTGTACCTAGATGCTTATGTAGTGTGGGATGAAATGACAGTTTTAGAAATTATATGGGCCCTGAAGATGATTAATTCTGACTATTCTGGGAAATCTGCAGATAGAATAGCAGATGTATTTGGAAAAATGTTCAGAGATACAGTAGTCAAAACTTCTCCCTTGGGCAAACTAAGGTTGCTTATTTTCTAACCAAATCTCCTGGACCCCATTTCTGGAAGATGACCCTTGATTAAGTTGGCAACAGTTATAATGTTGTAGAGCTTGAAAAAACCACAAATTCCAAAAGTAAGAAAGAGCTTCAAATGATGATCTGATTGAGGTCCAAAAAGATGAAACAAGTGGTAGAAAGACATCTAAAAACTGTGTTTATTGGAAATGCCACAGCTGAAGACTTGAAGTCAGAATGATCAATGAGAGTGGTTTATCTATCTCTAAACTACTAGTGTTAATCTGTGACAGTCCAAGCAAGAATAAAAAACTTGTCCACCTGAGTGACAGTGAAAATCTTGACAGGTAAGATCCATTTGGTACACAATGCTTTTTGGAAGGTTTTGCAGGAAATCTGCAAGAATTGTTCTAATCTGATCATCAAAGTGTACTACTTTTTTAGCAGCTGGCCTGCTAGACAAGAAGACTATGGAAAGATCCAAGAGAAAACTGGCATTCCTAAATCTTGCTATTTGAAACACATACCCACCATATGGTTAATAATAGGACCTGCTGCTTTGAGGGTAAGGAAACAGATGCTAGCTACAAAGAGATCATCTGGCTGATCAAACAACTGACTGTGAAAGCAGAGTGTCAGTTTGTTGTTGATAGTTTGAACCTCTTCACACATATTACTGAAAAGTTTCAATGGAAAAGCATCTAGTGCATGAACTCTATACAGAGCCAAATCTCTTGGTCTTTACATTGGCTGGACAAATCTTAAAACCTCAAGCAACAAAGAACTTTGGGATGAACTAACGCTTCAGCCATACTAAGATGAAGAAAACTTAGTGCCACTGCTACAGACAGTTGTGAGTGACAAAATTGTTGACTGTCTTGAGTCAGTAGACAAGCTTCTAAAACGTTTGTTCATGCAGCGTGTTCAGAAGCATTATTCTGTGGCTGCAAGATATGTCCTCCCAAACTTGTCTCAAGTTGTAAAAATGCTTTGACCATTTCACTTGGGTCTGCTAGCACTGAGTGGGGTTTCTCCCTTTCTGGGTAAGCTCTCAGCAAAGAAAGAGCTTTGATGAATGAGTGAACTTTGAATGCAAAATTGCTTGTGATAGATGGGTTGGGCAGATTTGGAGGACATTCACAACATGTTGCTATCACTGAAGACTTAATAAAACTGACCAAATTTGCTAGAATGAAATATGATTTGTATCTACAGTAGGAAAACTGAAAGAACACTGAAAGAAAAAAAAACTGAGAAAGAGCAGCAGGATTTGGAGGCAAGAGGATGGTTGAGAGACCAGTAGCTTGCTGAAACCTCTTTGAAAAGACAGACAATAGAGACTTTCAAAAAATCTATCAAAGAAAAAAAAGAAGCACGTGGTTCCAAGGAACAGGCCACAGACGAGTTGATGAAAGTAGCTCATAACCCACCAAAAAAGGACATTGAAAAGAAGGACATGGTTGAGAAACAGCTAGTGCGAGCCATGATAAATGGGACTCTGTCAGTGCACACTGAACAAAAAAAGCAAGCTGCTACTCTTGAAACCGGCCAGCAGCAGTTAGAGTCAAAGAAACAGTTGCTGATCACATCTCTGTTCCGGCAGAAGGCAGTGCAAAAAAAATGGAAAAAATAGGTTATGTGTTCTAGTTACCATAACCTTATCTCTCATAATTTTTTTGTATCTGATTTTTGTATTAGAAAGTAAAGCATTCAGAAAAAAAAGAAGAATAAAACTCCTCCCGTGACATGATGATTCTCAGGTGGCCTGTTTCTTAATTATTACTTGGCCTCTTATCCTGGAGAGATGTCTGCAAATGATCATTCCCATTTTTGTTTCCTTAGTCAAGTGTCATTTTCTGTTGTCACTGCTTTTTCTTTCAAAAGCTTTCTGAAAACTGAGTTTTTGGGGTCCATTTTTTGTCCAGAATGATCCCAAGAGAGGTCCCTTTTTCAACTAAAAAGAGGTCCCTAAGTCCCTATTTTTTACCACTTGAACCTGTGGCAGCCTTAACTTATGATGCATAGCATGTTCATATTGATAAGATTATCATATTTTTTTTTTCATGGTTATCCCCATTTAAGTCACTTTGAATGATATTCTTAGTGCAGTTTTATTGCAATAATAATAATATCACAATAATAAGTAATATTGTAAGCCTTTTCAATAAATTTGCTATGATTGACCTCATCTAAAGGAAGGATGATAATGAAATAAAAGTAGTATCATAGATTCCTTATTTTATACTCATTCCAAATATCAAGCCAAGAATACAAAACATGACATGTTACAAGGTTCAAGACAATAGAGAAATGTTTAATTTTATCATGCCAAGAATACAAAACATGACATATTACAAGGTTCAAGACAATAGATAAATGTTTTAATTAGACTATATATACCATTCAGGGGGTATGGTGCATTCTCAGAAAAAGTAATCAAGCAGATATATAGAAAGAGCATAAAATATTAGTATTAGTTTCATTTTGTTAGCATTTTTACTTTAGAAGTAGTCAATTTAAGCAACTGTACTACATTTTGTTGTAAGATATCATTAGTAAAAATATATTATATGCTAAATTTTAGGGTAGAAGTCACATATGAAAAAAAAGGAATATAACATTATATTCTCTAATTAGTGCCCTTCCCAAATAAAGACTAGTAATTTTTGCTGTTGTATTTGCTCCCCCCCCCCTTCTTATTTCTCATTAACTGCTGGTTCATTATGCCAAACTTCCTAGAGCCAATTTGAAAAAAAATAAGCAACATCAGGAATTTTTACACATAGCCTAACCTATGGCTGTACCTGTCCTCATTAATAAGTGGGGGACTAGGTTACATTTGCAGCAACAGTAACATTCCATTCAAAGAAGATGAAATAGAAAATCTAATAAGTATATCTTCTTTGTTCCTATTTGACTTCGGCCCTATTATATACCTTGCCACCTGTTCTGGTCTCAACACCTTGAAAAAAAATCCTACTTTATTGCATTCAGAACTTTTTTATTCTCAAATTTTTATTCCAGTTTGATTACATACTGGTTGCTCCCTCTTAATGCCCAGAATAAGGTAATGTATCACTTACCAACACCTAAAAAATGTTTTAATTAAAAACTACTATAATTCAAGAAGAACATACCATTATAAAGTCCATGCACAAAATATTGAAAAATTTACAATTTCCATATAAAAATTATGTAGGATCCTTTAATCTGTCTATAAGACCATGAGGAATGACCTCAAAGTCATACATATTCTTACCAAAAAGGGAATCAAATGGATCGATACTACAGATCTGCCAGCAAAAGATGTCTCACAGTCATATCCTCCTGTGATGTGGAATTTATAGAGATGTTTTCTGGTATAGAGCTAAGCCCCATCCTGCTCAAGTGTTGTCTTCTCCATTCCAGTCCAGGAACTTATCCTTAATTTATTGCTGGCTGAAAGCTAGTATTCTCCTCTTTGCCTGCATTACCATCAATCTGATAGAAGTATTCAGCATGAAATTAAATAGCAAAGTATAATATAAGCACAAGCAAGCAAGTTAGTTCATAATACCATATCTCCCTTCCCTTCATTTGGGAATCTGCCTACATGGCCAGCCTTATCAGTGGTCTAATTACTCTGCTGCTGCCCCTCCTCAAAACCTTGCTCTTTTTGCTATAGTTTTTTAGATTTTTGAGAATGATTCATTTATTGCATTTGTTAACAATATGAAAGCATCTGTTGAGGAGTGGTGTTTCCTGAAACCAGTTTGAGTGTGAGGGATCATATTATTTTTTTCAACAAACCAGAGGAGTCGGTAATATATCATTTTCTCCATTATTTTCCCCATCACAGGAGTTATCACTATGGGCCTATAAAACTCAGGGTTATTTTTGCGTTTATTTTTTTTTAGGATTGGTAGGAGGGACGAACATTTCCAGATATTGGGGAACATAGATGAAGTCCAAGCATGATTGTAACAATTTAGAAGTTCCTGTTTGTATGAAGGGGTGAGATTCTTCATCCATGTAGGGTGTATATTGTCATAGCTGCCGCTAGTCTTGGTCCTAATATGATGTATTGCATTATTCATTTCCTGGATTGAAAATGGGCTGGTTATATACTCGGATCCCGGGTGTGGTTGGTAACTTGAGTTCTTAGGAAATGGGGACATTTTGCTGCAATTATTTGATGTTAGCTTATTAACAAAAAGAGTGGCAAATAGCTTAGCTTTTTCATTATCATTGTCATAATGGGTATTATCATGTTTAAGCTCATACAGGAGTGGGTTGGGGGAAGTCTTTTTCCCACAGATGTGGCCTATGACTTTATGTATAATTGGCTCATGTGTTTCTCTGGAGAGATTATTTGCAAAATTATTCCAGTAGTTATATTTAGCATCTATTATAGTCCTTTTTAGATTAGATTCTGCTTGTATTTTTTTTAAATATGTAGTAGGTGATGTTTTCTTATGAATGTTCTCCTAGCTGCCTTTTTTGTTCTCCATTTATTTTGGCACTCATTTGTCCACCATGCTTTGGGAATGTGTTTAGGGATGGTTTTCTTGGGTGTTGTCCTGGGGATAGCATGATTAGCTGTATTTATTAGTAAAGATGCCAAAACTTCAGCATGTGTGTCAACTGTTGTGTTTGAAATGCATGAGTTTTAGGTGAAACTTGTAATTCATCATTTAGCTTATTTTGGAGCATAGGCCAATTTGCTTTAGTGTTGATATATTTGGAGGTATGTGATAGGGTTTCAGCAGGTTCGTTTAGGGAGCAAACAATAGCAAAGTGGTCAGTACATAGACTATAAATTTTATTTATATAAATTTTATTCAAAATATTTAATGACACAATTTGTAGGTCAATTGTAGAGAAGCTGCCGCTTTTGGGGTTGAAATATGTATTCAGGTTTGGAGGGGTAGCAATAGCTAATTCAATATTATTTGAAGTCATAAGCTCAATGAACTTACCAGCTTTATTTGCTGGTTTATTCCCCCACAAAAGGCTGTGGGCATTGAAGTCTCCACAAATAATGATATTTTTTAACATATTAGAATTATATAGATAGTTAAAGAAATCCATGGCATCCGTGGTTTGGCCTCTAGGGTTATAAAAGCTTAATATGTAAGTTTTTGTATTATTCAGCCAAACAATAATACCAATTGCATCAACATCATTTACAAAATCTTGAAAGTTGATGCCACGGACTTTTATATTATTTTTAACTATTAAAGCTACTCCACCTCCTTTTCTCTCTGATGATCTATCCTTTCTCAAGATAGTATATCCCAGAGACTTAACTTGTTGATATTGGATTAAATGAGTTTCCTGGAGGCAAGCAACATTGATGGAATTATTATTCATAAAAGATATTAGTTCATTTAGCTTATTTTCTGTGAGTGATCTTGCATTCCACTGGAGTATTGATATGTGTTGTGTTGTTGATTAATTTTTCATATGACTGTGTATCAATGTTCAGCTTTGTTAATAGTAAAGCAAGATCTTTTTTTGCTTGAATGAGCATATCATAAGGGATGTAGATTTTTGCCAAGTCTGCAATGATTTTTGTTTTCTGTAGTTGATGTATGTTAATGGCCTGAACTGCATTACAGTTTAGAATGAATAAGTATATATTTGGGGATTGCAAGTTTGGTTGTGCATCCTGTTTGTCAGTTAAGGAATTAATTACTGGTAGTGTTTCTGGTTTGTTTCTTCTTGGGAGGGGGGCCAGGCTGACCTCATCTCACTGGGCAAGGACGCTTGTTGACTTGGTGATTCTTTCTGATAGGGATGTGCGCTAGGGGGCTTAGAGGATGGTGTTTTATGCGGGGTACTTCATGCATTGGGGGCATTTGACTTGGGGGTTTTGGTTGGTTTCATATTGGGCTTTATTTGGTATGGTTGGGCAGCATTTGCTTCCATAGCTGCAAAGGGGTATGGAATGGCCTTCTCTGTTGCTATTTGGAGTGTTAGAGCTCTTTTCTTATATGCAAGGTATAGTGATTTATTGGTAGATTCATGTAGGCCTTTGCAATTGATACATGTAGGCTGAGTGTTGTTGCAAGTTGTCAACTCTTTAGGATGGGATGCTTTACAATTACTACACGCTAGGAGAATTCCATTGCATTTGTTTGTTGTGTGTCCCAGTTTGAGACACTTGTGATACTGGATGGGCTTTGGTTTGTATTCCTTGTGCGGTTTGATTTGCCCAAATAGGAATAACTTTTCTGGGATATCAATTTTTTCCTTCAGTGTAACTAAGAAAGATCTGGGATATTCAGAAGAGATTTTAGATTAATTATTTTGCTGCTAAAGTTCTGATCTTGAACAGCTATTAGCAGAGATCCATCACGGTGAATATTAAGAGAGAACATTGATTTTAGCAATTTGAAAATTGCAACTCTTATCGCAGTAATCTTTTTTATTTCAAAGGGGGTAATAGGAGAAATTTTAAGGTAAATTCCTAAGTTTTGGGAGGGAGGATCTTGGGCGGGGAGAGGGGAAATACTTTTGATTGGGGATGTTTTTTACTTTTTTTAGAGCTTCTAGAAAGGACCTCTTGAAAGCCATTATCATTATTTATAGTGACATTAGCCCCTGTTTTCACTTTTTCACCTTAATAAATAACAAATTATTAAGGTTTTGGTATTCGGCTTGCTGCTGCTCTGTCTTGCTGCTGCTCCTGCATTCTTCAGTTTACATCCGAAAAGCAGATCGTCCCTGAATGGGGTGTGAGGATGTCGCAAGGAAAGATTTGAGGGAAATCGGAACTTCTTGAGAGGATGTTAAGAGGAAGGCTTTGAATAAATTGGGATGGACGAGGAGCCTGTACAGCTGTGTTGGCTGGAGGTGGCTTGGTGCTCCAGTGTGTTGTTAGTAGTAGTAGCATTCTGTTTGTATTATATATTGTCTACATTGTAAACAAGTGTCCTCATATGCAATTGACAATTTACGAAGGAATAATGTTTTAGCTTATATTGCCATTCTAATGAAGTAAGAGTCCCATCCCGCTAGTAAGCCTGTCCCCTACGAGGCATAAAGGTTGAATAGCTCTATGTCTATTCTGGATAAACTGTTAAACAATGGAAGATAGATGGGAAACTTGTAGATGGAGGAAGCTTTTCTTCTTTTAAATTAAATCATAGGAAAGAGAGAATCAGTTCCGAAAGTAGTGTCATTATATGGAAACGTTCTTGGTTGTCCTAAAGTAATGAAGCCTATAAGCTGGACTTCCATGGGCATGAGCATTCTTCAGTGGCAATCTATTTGCAAACTCTTCTCATTAAAATTCCGAGAAAAAAAAGCTTTTGGGAGCCTAGCTGGAATACTATTCTAAATATTCGCGTAATATTCAGAATAACATTCAAACTGGCACTTGACAGGTTAAGCACGTGGGTTTACTTAAAAATAGATTAAAGGAGTATTTTTTGGATGAAGAAGCATATTGACGAATTACTTTCTTTTATTTCTATTAAAAAATTATGATGAGGGATGAGTTTTTTTTTTTGTTTTTTTTTAATGCTTGAATACTTGGTTGAGAGTCAAAAGGTTACAACCGTTTTTATCAGACGCTTGGCTTCCATGCCTGGGCTGTTGCTGCAAGCGATGCATATTTCTTTAGTAGTTTGCAGATAAATCAGTTTAGTTCATGTAAAGTATTAGTAGAGCTGGATTAGGCTGCAGAAGAAATTTAAGATAAATGTTAAGGATAAAAACTTCCTGAGTCATTGATGGCACATAGGGTGTTGAATCGATGCTTCAGTTGTTGGGTATTTTTACAGGGCCAGGTAGGAAGCCTGTTGTCCAACCTCGCGGCAGCTGGAATTGATCCCTGGACCCCCTATTCTCAAGAAGAGCATCAGTCCACTGCGCTACCATAGTGTTAAATAAACATAATTTTTTGAAAATCCATTATAAAAAAACTCAACAGGACAAAATTGACGCCAGGGAATCAGCGTTAATTTATATGAAATATTTCATTTTCTTTTTTTTCACTTTGCTCAGCTTATTATAAGGATTTATTTATGTATAATTTTTTAATTGCCAAGAATAGCGCAATAGAATTCATTATATGTCATTATAAGAATTTTCTTCAGAAACAAAATGAATATAAAAAAAGAAAAACGGTTCAGATGTCGCTTATCCATGGCTCAAGCAGGAGCATGGGAATAGTGGTCACTCTTAAAGAAGTCCCGTGTTGCCACCGATGCAAGAACTATGCGGGCTGCTAAATTAGCGTTTTATGATCACAGTAATACCTGCTAACTAGTAAAGACGGAATACTAACAAAGAGCCAACGTACGGGGGATACCACTTTATTTGAGAACCTTTTGGATTTACCGTAACAGAAAGACAAAATATGCATGGGTTAAGAAAAATTGTGTTTTTTTGCAATTAATAAAAAAAAACTTTCCGAAAAATAAGTTTTCAAAGAAAAGTAAAGGCCATTTTAAACTTAAGCTCAGCAGATACAAATGCCTGTTAAAATTCATACTCAAAATGACCAGAAATTACTATTAAAGAGTAAATGAAACCCAAAACGAACAGATATCAAATAAACAATCATAGAAAGAACATACAACAGATAATAATATAAATGAATAAATAGATTTTAAAGTAATTAATGTTTAGATTGAATATGAAAATCAAGCTTAAAACGAAAAAAAAAATGTTTTCCTATTAAAGTATAAATGAAACTTAAAACGAACAGAAATTAAATAAACAATCAGTGCACACAAACATACAATAGATTATAATGTAAATGAATAAATACATCTTAAAACGAGTAAAACTTAAATTGGATATGCAAATCAAGCTTGAAACGAACAAAAATCACTACAAACAAGAGTTTGGGTATCGCCTCCTTCTCTCACTGTAAAAGTATAAAATCTACTCCGTCATTGGCGCTGTACTAAGAGGTATATGCGTCTTGAACAGTCTTGGAAAGTATAAACAACATCAAATTGAATATTTGATGTATAATGATATTAATTGTTGAAATATCCATCTTCAAGAATTTATTTCACGGTAATTTTATTTTTATTTTCGATGCTGTAAGACTGTAAGAACTAAAAAAGAAAATATTTGTAATATAGTTTGTTTTCAGTTAAGCGCCAATGACGCAGTAGGCTTTTGTTTTTTATTTACAGTTAAGGAAAGGGGCAGTATCCAAACTCTTGTTTGCAGTGAAACTATATTCGTCTTGAACACCTTTAGAAAGAACTAATAAATTAAACTGAATATCTGATGAATAATGATATTGATTGCTGAAACCTCATCAGTTCAAAATTTTACTATAATTTTAATGTTTATTTTTAATATTACGTACAAAAGAAAATATTTGTATTAAAATTGGTTTTCAGTAAAGCGCCAATGACGCAGTAGGTTTTAGACTTTTACAGTGAGAGAAGGAGGCGATACCCAAACTCTTGTTTGTAGTGATTTTTTTTTTCGTTTCAAGCTTGATTTGCATATTCAATTGAAGTTTCACTCGTTTTAAGATTTGTTTATTCATTTACATTAATATCTACTTTATATTAGTTTGCATTGATTGTTTATTTAATTTCTGTTCGTTTTTAGTTTCATTTGTGCTTCAATAGCAAAATATTTTTTTGTTTTGTTTTAAGTTTTGATTTTCATATTCAATCTAAGCATTACTTGCTTTAAGATCTATTTATTCATTTATATTATTACTTGTTGTATGTTTTTTTGCTATGATTGTTTATTTAATTTCTGTTCGTTTTGGCTTTAATTTATTCTTTAATAGTAATTTCTGGTCATTTTGAGTTTGAATTTTAAAAGTTGTTTATATATGCTGATCTTAAGTTTAGAATGGCCTTTACTTTTATTTGAAAACTTATTTTTCGGAAAGTTTTTTTAAATTAATTTTTGCTCGTTTTTGATTGCAAAAAGTTTCAAGTTTTTAAAAGTTACTTATTTCAAAATCAAACTTAAAAAAAAAAAATCAAGTGTTAATCAAAGTATTAAAACTGGTATACGGCTCCTGGTAAAATGGTATCTCAAAATTTTTATTGGATAGGTTGTGGGAAATAAGGGCGCGGAGGAGGGGGGGGCTAATTGCCCTTCGCTCTCTTTTGACTCTATAAGAGTTAAGTAGAACTTTTATTTTAAATAAAATGAGCCCTCTCTGAAGTTTATACGAGCATCCCTTCTAGAAAAACCATATATGCCCCCAGGGCATAACATACAACGCCTGTCCCCGTGCCCTGGGGGGTTGTGTCAACCCCGAAGTTTTAATATCTGATATTTGAAATATTTTTTATTTGATTTTATTTTATTTATGCTTTAAATTTTTGTATTTGACGTAAATTTGATGTATTTGGGGGAAAAGGGCGTGGAGGGGGGGGGCTAGTTGCCTTCTGATCTCTTTTGATTCTTAAAAAGTGAACTAGAACATTCACTTTCCAAACAAATGAGCATCCCTTCCATAAGAACCTTCTATGCCCCCAGGGCATAACTTACAACGCCTGTCCCTGGCCCTGAAGGGTTGTGTCAACATCGGAGTTTTGTTATCGGACCTTTGAACTATTTTTAACAAAATGGCTATCTCAAAAATTTCATCTGATGCAATGCTTATCTCAAATTTTCTGTCAGATATATCAGTGGCAAAAGGGCTTGTGGGGGGGGCTAGTTGTCCTTCGATCACCTTTGACTCATAAACAGGGCCTTAGAACTCTCGATTTCCAATCGAATGAGCTCTCTTTGAAGTTTATACAAAGACCCCTTCTATATAAAGTGCCGCTGGAGAAAAAATAAATGGAGTGTGGGGGAATCTAGCTGCCCTGCGATCCCTTTTTACTTATCAAAAGTGAATTACAACTTTCAATTTCCAATCAAATGAACCATCTTCGGAGTTTATACGAGCATCCCTTCCATAACAGCCATATATGCCCCCAGGGCATAACTTACAATGCCTGCCCCTGGGCCCTGAGGGGTTGTGTCGACACCTGAGTTTTTGTTATCTGACTTTTGAACAATTTTTAACTTAATGGCTATCTCAAAATTTTTATCGGATGCATTCAGGAAAAAAGGGCCTGGGGGGGGGGGTGGGCTATTGGCGCTCCAATCTCTTTTGACTCTCAAAAACAGAACATGAACTTTTAATTTCCAATCAAATGAGCCCTCTGAAGCTTTTACGAGCATCCCTCCATAAGAGTTATATATTCCCCCAGGGCATAACTTACCACAGTCCCTGGGGGACTGTGTTAACCCCAGAGTTTTCGTGATATCGTCTTTGAACTATTTAAAAAGAAACGGCTATCTCAAAGTTCTTATCAGATGGGTTTGAGAAAAGCAGGGCGTAGAGGGGGGAGTATTACTGGGAGTATTACTCCCCCAGAGTATTACTTACAACGCTTGCCTCCGGGCCCTGGGGGGTTGCGTCGACACAGGAGTTTTTCTTATCTGGTCTTTGAACAATATAATGAAATGACCATTTAAAAAATTTCATCGGATAGGCTTGGGGAAAAAAGGGTGTGTGGGGGGAGGGGACTAGTTGACCTCGGATATCTTTTGACTCTTAAAAAGTGAACTAGAACTTTCAATTTGGAATCAAACGAGCCCTCTCTGAAGTTTATACGAGCATCCCTTTCATAAGATTCATTTACGCCCTCAGGACAACACTTACATCATCTACCCCCTGGACCCTGGGGGGGGGGTTGTGTTGACACTGGAGTTTTTTTTATCTAATTTTTGAACAATTTTTAAAAAACTGGCTTTCTCAAAATTTGTATCGGATGGATTTGGAGAAAAAAAGGTGGGGGGGGGGCAAGTTGCCGTTAAATCTCTTGACTTTTAAAAAGTGAACTAGAACTTTCAATTTCCAATCAAATGAGCCCTCTATGAAGTTTATACGAGCATCCCTTTCATAAGAACCATAGATGCCTTTAGGGCATAACTTAGAAAGCTTCCCCCCGGGCCCTTGGGGGTTGTATTGACACCGGAGTTTTTCTTTTCCGACCTTTGAATTATTTATTTTTTAACAAAATGTCTATCTCAAAATTTCCATCAGATGGCTTTGGAAAAAGAAGGTGTGTGTGTGAGGGGGGGGGGGGGCTAGTTGCCCTCGGATCTCTTTTGACTATTAAAAGGTGAACTAGAACTTTCAATTTCCAATCAAATGAGTCCCCTTTAAAGGTTTTACGAGCAGCTCATTCAATAGAAACCATATATTCCCCCAGGGTATGACTTAGACCGCCCGCCCTCAGGCTCTGGGGGGCTCTGTCGGCCCTGAAGTTTTCGTTATATGGTCTTTGAACTATTTTCAGATAAATGCATATCTCAAAGTTCTTATCAGATGGGTTTGAGAAGAAAAGGGCGTGGGGGGGGGGGCTAGGTGCCCTCCAATCTCTTTTGACTTTAAAAAGTGAACTAGTACTTTCAATTTCCAATCAAATGAGCCTTCTTTGAAGTTTATACAAGGATTAATTCCATAAGAACCATATCTACTCCCAGGGCATAACTTACAACGTCTGCCTACGGGCGTTGGGGGTTGTGTTGACACCAGAGTTTTTGTTATATGATCTATGAAATATTTTTAACAAAACGGCTATCTCAAAATTTTTATTGGATTCATTTTTGAAAAAAGAGCGTGGGGGAGGAGGGGCTGGTTACCCTCTGATATCTTTTGACGTTAAAAAGTGCACTAGAACTTTCAATTTCCAATCAAATGGGCCCTCTGAAGTTTATAAGAGTATTCCCTCCTTAAGAACTATATATGCCCCCAGGGTATAACTTATAACCCTTGTTCTGAAGACTGTGGGGGAAGTATCCTGCTCAAAGACATAATTTCCAGAACTTTCAACTACGTTGAACAAAATGGCTGTCTCAGACTTTTGATTGGATGTTTTTGGGAAAATGGTGGGTGTGGAAGGGGTGTTAGTTGCCTTCCAATCACTTTTGAGTATTAAAAAAGGCACTAGCCATTTAAATTTCCAATCGAATAAGCCCTTTTTGAAGTTTCTATGACAAAGCTTTCTATGAAAAAAACTTATATGCCCCCAGGTCATAACCTACAACCCTTGCCCAGAGGGCTTTGGAGGGGAGGAGGGTTGTCATCCTAAAAGACCTAATTCTCTGAATTTTCAACTACGTTGAATAAAATGGCTATCTCAAAATTTAGATCGGATATGTTTGGGGAAATGCTGGGCGTGAGACAGGGGTTAGTTGCCCTCCAATCACTTTTGACTATTAAAAGGGCAACTGGGCCTTTCAATTTCCAATCGAATGAGTCCTTTTTGAAGTTTCTACGACAAAGCTTTCTATAAAACAAAACTTATTTACCCCCAGGGTATAACTTACAACCCTTGCCCTGGGGGCTGTGGGGGAGTGTCCTCCTCAAAAACATAATTTCTATCTGGAAATCAACTACGCTGAACAAAATGGCTATCTCAAAATTTTGATTGGATGTGTTTGGGGAACTGGTGGGTGTTGACGGGGTCTTAGTTGCCTTCCAATCACTTTTGACCCTTAAAAAGGGCACGAGAACTCTCTATTTCGAATCGTTTGAGTCCCTTTTGAAAGTTCTACGACGACCCCTTCCATATGAAGTGCCTCTGGGAAAAAAAATAATAATAATAAAGCGTTGGGGCCGTATGGCCTTTACTATAGGCAACGCTATAGCGTTGCCTCTGATTGCAACATTCTTAGGAAATCGTAAAACAACTTCCTACGAATTTTCCGAACAAATTCCAAGCAATTTTACGTCCTGGTAATTTATATAACAAATTAAAAAGCAACAAAAACAAAGAAGACTTGACAATGCATAGTATGTTGTTCCCCGCCTCAAAATCTTCATATGAGCAACATTGACTCAATATATTGATTGTCTGGGTTGCAGCAGTAGCTAGCAACCTAGTAAGAGATGATCACGTCATATGCTCAGAAATGTGTTAGTCCATAACTCCTAAAAATAGTGTCGGATCAAAACAAGAAGGACGATTTTAGACCCACTTTATCGAAAAACCTATATAGGAAACTTACCGTCCCTTGGCTTGAATAACGAGGAAAATCTATTGGCTTGAAAAACAAAATAAGTTGCTTGAACTACGATATTCTGCTTCGACACCATCTTTTTTTCTTGTCCTCCAGAATTTTTTTTTTTTTAGTAGAATCAGTTTTTTACAAAAAATTATATTTTTCTATAACACTGTAGTAGCAAATGTTATTAACATTTGTTAGTGTTATAACATATTGCATATGAAACTCAAAATAGTATTTTTAACATTATAAAAAGCATGTAGATATATTTATGTAAAATGCATTAACTTTTTTAGGGTCTTAACGAAAAATTTGATTTGTGAATTGAAACTAGAAAAAATTCAAAATAAATGTTATTTTATTTTAGTTTTCAGTTCAGAATCGCTAAAGTTAGTATGTAAACTGCAAAAGTATTTATGGTGCCTGAGCAATAATTTTTATTTTTAAATTGGAACTGGAGAAATACCTGAAAATTTAGAAATAAGTTGTTTTTTTTCCTTTCGATTCAATTAACTCGTTATGTCATTTTATGGGTAGGAGTTTAAATTGTTACATTAATGAAATCATTTCCATTATTATATTTCATTTTTTTTTTTAAATGTTTCCCAGGATCAATGGCAATACCCCCCAAGAAAACTGACTGGGAAATTATAACGAGAAAGCAGATTCATACCACAAGCATGGTATCAGGAACCAAGAATGTTGAAATTCATTCAGATTATTTTGGTATTTTTACAATAGAGCTAAAGCCAGTGACAGGATTCATTAGTGATAGCTTAACAATAGACGAAATTCAAGCGGAACCCGACTATGTTGATGCATTTGATAAGGAACATCTTTATCATGGCTCCGTTCATGAGCATAAAACTATGATGGTGGATACGGAGGGATCCGTTAAACCTCAATATGAGATAGAGACACTTGACAGCTCCTATGCTGCTTTCTATCTTGGGAGCACTCCTTCAATTTTCGGATTGTTTCATACAGACAACATAAGCACTTATTCAATAGAACCGTTTTACATATATAATAATCAAAGGGGCGATCGTCGCTTCATTTTAAGGTCCTCTCGTCCCGTCGAGATCCAGAATGAGCATTATCGTCCGGAAGCTAATAATTGTAGAATACGTAGGGTTGATTATCAATGGGGAATCAATAATATTGGCCCAAGGTATAATGAAGAATGTTCCCGGCTAGATTTTTTACCAACCGATTTCGAAATTAAACGAACAAAATATCGGTCGGACGAAAAATACGATAAGAACACAAATGTGGCTCCAATTCACCTCCATATCAGCCATACAATGTACGCTACAACAATTAAGACTAGAGACGTATTGCCCTACTTAGCCACATTGATGCTTCCGGTATATGACGGTGTCCGAAGGTCCACTTTTGATTCTGATGATAATAGTAGGCCGAACGTTTTATTACAGCTAAAACATGTGACAGCCAACCACGTTGCAGCAGACAAAGAGCTGTTAAAGCTGACAAAGTCACCATTCAGCATTAATGAATATCTGATGGAAAATAAAATGAATAAAGGGGTATCAGGGTTTGCAATGACAATATACCCTACATTTAACACAATTGACAAATCTATGAAGTTTGCGACTAATCCATGCAGCATATGTAATGATGATAGTACACTCGTCATTATGCTTAAACACTGTAAAGGGTATAACGAGCCACAAGAAATGTGGATAAATAGTTACTATTTAATGCAAGCTATAGGCTATCAGCTGTGCAGTAAAGATGATAGGAGTCGCGACAATTCAGAAGCAAGGTGTCGAACGTCTTACGCAATGGGTAATCTGTCAGAATACAAGTATTCTGTCGAGAATCCTTTCTCAGAATGTAGTCGGAAGGAAATTTGGTCAAAACTTAACTCTGGGGGTTCTAAATGTTTTGTTACCAGTATGTATGTTCCAGAAAACGATACCGAAAATATCAAGTATGTAAACAATGTAAAATGTCAATAAATATTTGCTGTTAAGTTCAGTTCGAGTGTTGCATTCTTCAGTTGGAGCTTTCTTGTAATGTGGTTCAGCGTGTCATGGTTGCGCATCTACTCAGCAGGATTACAAATTTTTCTACTTTTCCGATGCAATAATAAAGCTACTGATTACAAGGATTAGCGACAGGAACCGACCTGAAGTATCCTGGATTATCGTGGATTACCGGATCATTGCATTCGTGACTACAGACAATACTAACGATAGTCGGAGATGGGTTACCACAAATGAGTGTGGTGTTGTCATCTCTCAAACCCTTTAAAGGGCTAGAATGCCTTTTGCACTTTATTACTGAGAGCAACCTATTTGATTGCTTAAATGAAAATTTTGCTTGGTAATTGTTTTGTTCTATACATTTGAAAGACATGAATTTAAAATCAAGAAAACAGTGACAAAAATAAGGCCTTTTAAAAAATAAGGCTTAAAATAGTAAAACTGAATGAATTGTTGCAAATGTTTTATTTCGGGAAACGTTTAAACAATTAAGCGTGGTGTTACTGCCCCATAAATCTCTCTAAGTGAGATGTACTTTGTGATTTACTGAAAACAAGAAGAAAACTTTAATTACAAGTTTATCTCTGCCAATTAATTTTCTATATATTTGGAACAAATGAATATAAAACAAAGAAACTGCTTATAAATATGCAGTACATATTAGACAAAAAAGAAGAAAATTAAATTCTACAAACAAACTGCAGTTGAAAAAAAAAGAACTCCTGGAAGTATGAGAGCATTAACGGTTTTTACGTTATAGTTAAAAAAAGAAGAAAAGGTAAAAGGCAACTGAAAATTAAAAAACGCGATTTGAAAGAAAAAAATCTATCATTTGAGGAAGAGTCGCCATTCAAAGCTGATTGAAGAATTGTAACTTTTTTTCAATTAATATTAATGGTGGAAACCGATTGCAAAAACAATTTTGTGGATGCAAAAACAGCGTGAAACTCCATAAAAATGGTGTCAGATCGAAATGAAAACTGCTGCATTGGAATATTCATAGCCGAAAATCTTATTTATGAGAATTATGGTCCCCCATCTTGAGCAACAAGGAAAATAACTTTTTTTTGCATGGGAAGCAGTTATGTGTCTCTTTTTTATTTTTCTCCTCCTGTCTCCTCTTCTTTTCTTTTTTCTGTCACTGCTAGCGGGGCACTGGAACATCATAGAGACATTTTTAAGAACTCATTTGAAAGGAAATTGCTATATCTAGTGTCTTTTATAAGTAACACTAGATAAAGTTAAAGTAATAAGAACTACATCTTCATATACAAGATTGGGTCCGCCTGATTATATGTGTTTCTTTTTTGTAATATTTCAACTGAAAAAAAGCCAAAGGTTTTTTTCTGTGTGTTATATATTTTGTTACATCACATTTAAGAGAGCCTTGGATCAAACAGTTCGTTGTAACAAACGGTGAACAAAGAGTGATCGTGCCAACAGAAATTATCAAACAGTTCGTGGTAACGAACTTAAGGAGTGACCCGGCTCAATAGTAACCGAAACTCTAAAAAACGGAATTTTGATACCAATAGATACACCAGAAGAATCAGATTTTTATGCTGATTTCAAATATATAAGTTTCATTAAGTTTAGTGGTGCCCATCAAAAGTTACGCGGGAAGAAAATTTGCCTCGTTTTCGAAAAAAGGGGGAAACAACCCATAAAAGTCATAGAATTTTAATGAAAATCGCATCATCAGATTCAGAGAATCAGAGAACGCTATTAAAGAAGTTTCAAGCTCCTATAGCCAAAAATGTGGAATTTTTGTATTGATTGCCAGAAGGAAGATCACAGGTGCATGTTTATTTGTTCGTTTATTTTTTTTTGTTTTTTTTTTAATTTTCTCAGGGGTGATCGTATCGATCCAGTTAGTCTAGAATAATGTGAGGGGGCTCATTCGAACGGAAATTAAAAGTTATAGTGCCCTTTTTAAGTGACTGAAAGAAATTGGAGGGCAACTTGGCCCCTTCCCACGCTCATCTTTTCCCTGAAGTCACCCAATAAAAGTTTTGAGAAAGCCATTTTGTTCAGCATAGTCGAAAATCTAATTAATATGTCTTTGGGGATGACTTAATCCCCCGCAGTTCCTGGGGGAAGGCTGCAAGTTATAAACTTTGCCCATTTTTTACATATAGTATTGGTTATTGGGAAGTCTACTGGCGTTTTAAGGAGGAATTTTTTTCTAGTGGGGGGTCGGAGTAGGGGTTACGGGGGAGGATCTTTCCATGGAGGATATTTCCTTGGGGGAAGGGACATTTCTATGAAGGCCAGATTTCCCAGCATTTTTTAAAAACGATCAGAAATTAAGTAAAAAAACAAGTTTTTTTCAACTGAAAGTACAGAGCAACATTAGAACTTAAAACGAACAGAAATTATTACGTATATGAGGGGGTCCGCCCACTAGTCAATACCTCGCTCTTTACGCTAAAGTTTTTTTAGTACTTTCAGAAGAGCTATCTATTCTAATTAACTGGTATTTGTGATTCAGGAGTTTGTGTTTCAAACAAAATTCGAACTTTAGCGTAAAGAGCGAGGTATTGACTACGGAGCGAACTCCCTAATATACGTAATAAAAACATACGAATATAGAAATTCGTTACGTAAGTTAATTCATAAGTTACGTCAGAACAAAATTTCGAGAAAGCCATTTAGCCAAAATAGGGAAATTTAATTGCGAGTTTAGCTTTAATTATCCATGTACGGTAAGCCAAAGTCAAAGCTTCTTTGATTCAAAAGCACTCAGAAATTAACTTAAAAAAACAAGTTTTTTTAACTTGAAAGTAAAGAGCGACATTAAAACTTAAAACGAACAGGAATTATTCTGTATATGAAAGGGGTTGTCTCCTCCTCAACGCCTCACTCTTTACGATAAAGTTTTACTGTGTCTCACAATTTTATTTTTTTAAACAATAAAAACTTTAGCGCAAAGAGCGAGGCGTTGAGGAAGGTGCAGCCCCTTTCATACACGGACTAATTTCTGTTTGTTTTAAGTTTTAATGTCGCTTTCAGTTAAAAAGTAAGTTCCTTACTTTCATTTAAAAAAAACTTGTTTCTTTTAGTTAATAATTCTAAAAAACAATGCTTCGACTGTAATTTTATGCATTAACGAAATCAACTATTTGCTCAGATTCTACACGTGTATAAGTAATTAATTTCAAAAATGCTCATAAAAAAGCTATTGTCATACTAGAATTTCCATAATATCAGACAAGAGACTAAACATTCCGAAAGGGGGTGTGGTGTTGATGAAAATCAGTAGTAAAATTCAACTTTTATAAGAATCCTAGATTCGAATGCTAAAAAATGTATAATTGTCTATCTTACCAACTGTGATAGTCAACTATGCGTTTTTTTTAGTGGTAATCGTATCAAACCGATAGTCGTCTATTATTAATAATTAAATAAAAAAAAAAGTTTTTTAAACTGAAAGTAAGGAGCGACATTAAATCTTAAAACGAACAGAAATTATTCCGTATATGAAAGGGGCTGTGCCCTCCTCAACGCCTCGCTCTTTACGCTAAAGTTTGACTTTCTCACAACTCTTTTTTTAAACAATAAAAACTTTAGCGTAAAGAGCGAGGCGTTGAGGAGGGCACAGCCCCTGTCATTTACGGAATAATTTCTGTTCGTTTTAAGTTTTAATGTCGCTCCTTACTTTCATTTTAAAGGACTTTTTTTTACTTAAAGGCTGTGAAAGCGGGGGGTTGAGGGGGCGGCAGCCCCCCAACTAGGCCTCATCCTCTCTTTACGTTTTAAGGTTTGACCTTTTAACTCAGCCTCTTTAACTCGGTAGAACATGTAGTTTTTTTATAATAATTTCTGCACAGTTTTGTGCAGTGTATTACTTATTATTGCTTGACTAACTGTTAGATGATTGTGTATTATTCTTTTCTTTCTCGACAGGGTGTTTTAAGGGTCGACCTTGTAACTCAGCCTCTTTAACTCTTTAGAAAACGTAATTTTTATTCGGGGGATAATTTTTTCGGTCTGAAAATATCAAAAGGCCCTAAAAGGTCGAATTCTGCTTCGAATGAGTCCTCATTCACCCGGATCAGTTGCCAACTGTGGCCTGTAGGCGTGGCTAAAAAAAAAAAAAATTTGAACTTTAAGTGGCTATATTTGGTTTTCGGAAAACAGGGAAGGAGTGATCGGATTGAGCTGAAATTTCAAGGAAAAGCTCCGGGACCCGAGGAAAGCTTAACCTCTAAATTTCAACCCAATCGGACAACGTTAAAGGGGGGCTGTGGTCAGAGGGTCGAAACTTCCGGCCCACTTTCACCCATAAAGATACAGTCAGAGGGGGGTGAAACTTTGCGCGTTTCTGAGTTTGAGGTTAGGCTACAAAATGCGATTACCGCTGTCTCTCTGCGACCGCTAGGACCGGAAATCGCTTAACATTGTGGTGGGTCGCCTCTTTATAGAGGCACAAGTGTGCCTCCTTGAAAAGAATGATGGGGGTTCTATGTGTTATCGTGGTTGCAGCGTCTGATGCAAGCTTGTGATTAAATAAACTAGCTTATAGTAACTAAAAGTTTAAAAATATGTTTGGAAAATGACAGTGAGTTGGGAAAGAATCGCAATTTTATGCTGATTCAGGAATAGTACAATAACTGTTATTTCGGTTAATCCTAATAATAAAAGATTATTACAAAACAACTTTATGGATTCGAAAAACTGCCGTAAACCCGCTCAAAAATGGTGTTAGATCGAGATGAGAACTATGCCTTTGGGATCGCCATAGCTGTTAGCCTTATATGGGACAATTATGCAGAATATCTCATGGGATAATATCTTGAGCAAGAAAATTTTTTTTTTTGTTCGGCAATCAGTGATATCCCCGTATTTTTTTTACTGGCGGTGATCGTTCTGAACCAGTGGTTCGTAGAATGCTAGGAGAGGACTTATTTGAAAGGAAATCGGCATATCCAGTGCCTTTGATAAGTAACAAAACATAATATTAGAATAAAATGTAACTCATCAACAAAACTATATCTTCGTATACAAGGTGATATAGCACATGCATCCGTTGACAAGATGATATAACACGCCTATCTTTTGGTAAGGCGATATAACACGCGTGTCTTTGGAAAAACTCCTTCCTATCATATGGTGTCATATTTGAGTGACTTTGTTGCATGATTCCCTGCAATGTCGTCATAGTCTTTGAAATGTCGTTATAAACTAGTTTCTAGAGCATTCCTTGTGTCATAAATTCAATGGAAAAAAATTGTTAACTTTACCCTTCAACAAATATTGGTAAAACTTTAGCTAAACCTAATTTTTTACCAGCAACAACAAAAATTAGCTAACTGACGTTTATTTTAATTCAAAAATTAAGGTGATGGTTGCACCGGTAGCTGCAATCGAGTTAAGAACAAACCACGGCCCAGAGTAACCAAAAAAGTGTGTTTAAAAAAATTAGCTTGTGAGAAAGAATTGCCATTTGTAGCTGATTCAGCTTTGGTAACTATTTTCTTGATTAGTTTTAATAGTAAAATGTCAGTTCGAACACAAATTTATGGGAGTTACAAAATGCGGCGTGATACCCCCCAAAAAATGGTTTAGGATCGAAACAAAAGGCACACCACTGGGATCGCCATAGCTGAAAACCTACCCAGAAAACTTGCAGTCCCCTGGTTTGGAAAACTAGGAAAATCACTCTTTTGCAGGGTTAGCACTGATGTGTCCTCTATTTTTCCTTTTAGTAATTAAAAAAAAAACTTTCCGAAAAATAAGTTTTTCAAAGAAAAGTAAAGGCCATTTTAAACTTGAGCTCAGAAGATACAAATACCTGTTAAAACTCAAACTCAACACGACCAGAAATTACTATTAAAGAATAAATGAAACCCAAAACGAACAGAAATTAAATCAACAATCATAGCAAAAAAACATACAAGTGTAATGTAAATGAATAAATAGATCTTAAAGTGAATAATGCTTAGACTGAATATGAAAATCAAGCTTAAAACGAAAAAAAATATTTTCCTATTGAAGTATAATTGAAACTTAAAACGAACAGAAATTAATTAAACAAACAATGCAAACAAACATACAATAGATATTAATGTAAATTAATAAATAAATCTTAAAACGAGTGGAACTTAAATTGAATATGCAAATCAAGCTCGAAATGAACAAAAATTACTACAAACAGGAGTTTGGGTATCACCTCCGTATTTCACTGTAAAAGTCTAAAACCTACTGCGTCATTGGCGCTTACTGAAAACCAGTTTCATGACAAATATTTTCTTTTGTACTTTGAAAATAAACATTAAAATTATAGCAACATTTTGAACTGATGAGCTTTCAGCAATTAATTGCTGGAATTAATTGTTATCAAGCAATTAATTGCTTGTATTATTAATTTGATCAAGAAATTAATTGCTTGATCAAATATTCAGTTTAATTTATTAGCTCTTTTTAAAGTTGTTCAAGACGAATATAGTTTCACTACAAACAAGTGTTTGGATACTGCCTCCTTCCTTAACTGTAAATAAAAACCAAAAGCCTACTGCGTCATTGGCGTTTAACTGAAAACGAATTATATTACGAAAATTTTCTTTCCCAGTTCTTACAGCATTGAAAATAAAAATAAAATTACATCAATTAATCTTTCAACAATTAATATCATTATACGTCAAATATTCAGTTTGATGTTGTTTGTACTTTCTAAGACTGTTCAAGACGCATATAGTTTTCAGTTAAGTGCCAATGACGCAGTAGGTTTTAGACTGCTACAGTGAGAGAAGGAGTTGATACCCAAACTCTTGTTTGTAGTAATTTTTGTTGGTTTCGAGCTTGAGTTGCATATTCAATTTAAGTTTCGCTCGTTTTAAGATTTATGTATTAATTTACATTAGTTTCTATTGTAGTTTATTTAATATCTGTTCGTTTTAAGTTTCATTTATACTTTAATAGCAAACTATTTTCGTTTTAAGCTTGATTTTCATGTTCAATCTAAGCATTACTCGTTTTAAGATCTATTTATTCATTTATATTATTACTTGTTGTATGATTTTTGCTATGATTGTTCATTTAATTTCTGTTCGTTTTGGGTTTCATTTATTCTTTAATAGTAATTTATGGTCGTTTTGAGTCTGAATTTTAACAGGTATTTGTATCTGCTGAGCTTAATTTTAAAATGGCCTTTACTTTTCTTTGAAAAACTTATGTTTCGGAAAGTTTTTTTTTAAATTAATTTTTGTTCACTTTTGATTGCAAAAAGTTTCAAGTTTTTAAAAATTCTTTATTTCAAAATTAAACTTTTCTTAAAAAAAATCAAATATTCATCAAAGTATCAAAATTAGTATCAAAGTAACAATATAAAAGTAAAAAAATGGGTTTGTGTCAACCTCGGAGTTTTTATTATCTGATGTTTGAATTATTTTTAACAAAATGGCTATCTAAAAATTTTTATCGGATGTCTTTGGGGAAAAATTGCGTGGGGGAGCTAATTAACATTCGGTCTCTCTTGACTCTTTAAAAGTGAACTAGAACTTTCTATTTTCAATCAAATGAGCCCTCTCTGAAGTTTATATGAGCATCCCTTCTATAAGAACCATATATATCTCCAGAGAATAATTTACAACGCCTGTTCCTGGGCCCGGAGGGTTGTGTCGACCCCGAAGTTATAATATCTGATGATTGAACTATTTTTAACAATATGGTCACTTCAAATTTTTATTGGATGGGTTTATCCATCCAATAAACCCATAGGCGTGGAGGGCGGGAGGGACTAGCAGCCCTCCGATCTTTTTTCACTCTGAGAAAATGAACTACAACTTTTAATTTCCATCCAAATGCACCCTCTCTGAAGTTTATACGAGCATCCCTTTCATATGAGATGAGATGAGATATACATTTATTAAAAAAAGAAAACAAACACTATTCGCCTTTCGCCTGCCAAGAAAGGCAATAAACTTGAAAGGGTAAGCGAGGTTATCACTCTCAGCTACTTAAAATAACATTCATACCTTGCTACTCAACACACAAGAAACTTATCTGATGAAAAAATAATTTCTGAGACCACACTGGCTAATCATGGTAAAACATAAAATTGCGAAGAAAGGAAGAAAACGAGGACAATTAACAGCCAGTGAAAAAATTTTACTCGGTCAAAAGCTCCTCGTAAGCTAGTTGTAAATAATTTCTGAGACAACACTGGCTAATCATGATAAACAAAAAATCGCGAAGAAAGGAAGAAAACGAGGACAATTAACAGCCAGTGAAAAAATTTTACTTGGTCAAAAGCTCCCCGTAAGCTAGTCGTAAATAATTTCTGAGACCACACTGGCTAATCATGATAAAACATAAAGTCGCGAAGAAAGGAAAAAAACGAGGACAATTAACAGCCAGTGAAAAAATTTTACTTGGTTAAAAGCTCCCCGTAAGCTAGTCGTAAATAATTTATGAGACCACAATGGCTAATCATGATAAAAAATAAAATCGCGAAGAAAGGAAGAAAACAAGGACATTTAACAGCCAGTGAAAAAATTTTACTTGGTCAAAAGCTCCCCGTAAGCTAGTCGTAAATAATTTCTGAGACCACACTGGCTAATCATGATAAACAAAAAATCGCGAAGAAAGGAAGAAAACGAGGACAATTAACAGCCAGTGAAAAAAATTTTTTTTTACTGGCTGTTAATTGTTCTCGTTTTCTTCCTTTCTTCGCGATTTTTTGTTTATCTGATGAAGGAATAAAGGAAAAAAGAGAGAAAGAGGAAAAGTCAAGAAGTAGATAGAAAAAAAGCAAGAAAAGCAAAGTAAATCGAGGAAATACCTTAAACAGAATGACAGCCTGTTGTGGGCTTGACACCAAATTCCCCCCGGTAATAAAAGTAACTACTTTGCTTGCGACTTAAAAGCTAGAAAATTAGGTGCATTTATCACACACTCAGGTAATATGTTTCGAACATGAGGATCATAATGGCGAATCAGAAAAGATGCCCGAGTGGTGCTCCTAAACTCATGAGTTAAGTCATCAACTTTTCTTGTATTATGATCATGACGGTCTCTATTAAAAGTAAAAAAAAATTCAAAAGCAGGGGTGAGCAGCTGATTCAAATATTTATACGAGAAAATCGCGACTTGGTAATCTCGAATTTGGGATACATCCATTAGCTTATTCTTTTTAAAATGCTCATGAGCAGGAACCTCATCAGAATCATCAAATTCAGATAATAATTTTACAGCTCTATTCTGAAGTTTTTGTACTCTTTTGAAACATGTTACAAAATTACTTGCCCATATAGAGCATCCGTAGCTAATATATGGGTAAAATATAGAAAAATAAATCATTTTCAGGATCTTTTTTGGGACTATATTTTTAATTCTTCGCATCACCCCAAGGCCTCTGCTTAATTTTTCAGCTATTGCACTTGAATGGTTTTTCCACGACAGGTTTTCATCAATTAAAAACCCCAGATACTTCGTTGTTGCTACTCTCTTTATCACATTTTCTTGAACCGTGATATGGTCATTTCCAGCACTAGACGAAAGTCTAGAAAATATCATGAAAAAGGTTTTAGAAAAGTTTAGGGTTAACATATTTTGCTGAGAAAAAGTAAGAAATTCAGGAACTGCATTATGAATTTTATGATATAAAACATCAAGTGAAGGCGCTGCCAGAAAGAGCAAAGTGTCATCTGCAAACAGGATGACACCAGCCTCTGACAGGTAGTGTTTCACTCGATCAATGAATATAATGAAAAGTAGAGGTCCCAAGATTGACCCTTGTGAGACCCCACACTCTACTTTCTTTTTTTAAGATAAAAATAACCCATTCTTAACCATCTGATACCGATTGTGTAGATACGATTAAAAACACTCCAGACTTGAACTCTTCACCCCAATCGAGTCAAGAGCTTGAATAAGCTCTGAGTGGTCCACCGTATTGAACGCTTTTTTCATATCCAAAAATACAGCTGCGGGTATGAGACCAGCTTCAAATGCATCACTAATCCAATCAACCAATTTCAGAACTGCTATATCCGTAGATAGCCCTTCTTCTGAACCCAAATTGATTTTCCATTAGAATTTGATTCTTTTAAATATAATAACTTAACTGGGCATGTACCACTTTCTCATATAGCTTAGAGAAAAATGGGAGAGTAGATATAGGTCTTCCATTCGATGGGTCATCTTTTTTCTCTTCTTTATGAAGAGGAACCACTCTTGCAATCTTTAGTGCTTCCGGGAAGACTCCAAGATCTAGAGAAAGGTTGATGAGGTGCGTCAACACAGGTAAGACACTCGTTTTTACAGCCTTTATGAGTTTCAGGGAAAACTCCTCCATCCCGCTGGAGCTTGACTTCATCGTAGCCAAGAATCATGCCACTTATTTTTCTGAATATTTTGCGAACTCAAAGGAATTCGGACTTGCAGGACGTCTTTCAACGACAGATCCAAAACTCGCAGATGTGTGTAGTTTAGCCCGCGCTTGATCGCAAAGTCTTTTTCCTTCATTTGCAAAATAACCACACAGAAATTCAGATATGTCTTGAGAATCAGTTAGACGACCTCCTGTTGTCTGCATGACTCTCACCTCATCCTTACTAAGATATTGACCCAAAAGTTTATACATTGTTTTCCATGTATTTTTCATATTCTCTTGATTTTCATGAAATTCATTTCGGAAATCAAGTTTCTGAGCATTCCGTTTTACTGAATTTAAAATATTCCGAAATCTATTGAATTTTATAAAACTATCATCTGAATGATCCTTTAAATAATTCACATAAAGTTTGTTTTTCTGCTTTATTGAAACTAGAATAGCTTTCGATATCCATGGTTTCTTAGGAAAATTTCTATTAGGGTTTATTCTTCGCAAGGGACATGTTTCATTCATTACATTCGTCACTATCTCACTGAATAGGTCATATGCAGTATTTGGACACTTTTCCTTCATTACACGCGAGAAATTTGTTTCATCCATCATATTTGCAAAACTCTTTAGGTTCTTATTATTCATTTCACGGTAAAATGAAGCCCTTTCATTTCGTTTATTTTCCTTTGACTAATTCAGCTCTATTTTACTTATTTAAAAAAGATGATCCGTGCAGTCTGACGCAACAAAATCTACTTGGGATCTTCGAAGCAATCTGCCATAACGAAAAATTATCCATTAAAGATGCCGAGAGATTCGAAATCCGAGCTGGAATAGTAACAAGAAGAAAACTATCATGTGACACCATCATATTAACAAAATCTGAACTATTTGCTCTTTTTAGTAAATCTATATTAAAATCTCCCATCATAAATTTGTTTTTATTTTCATTATTAGTTTTATCTAACAATGGTTCAAATTCATCAAGAAAAAAACTAATATCACATGACTGATTTTTGTAAACTAATCCCAAAATCAAGTTCTTTTCACCTTCATTTTTTATTTCAATGAAAAGTGTTTCGATCCTACCTTCAAGCCACAGGGAAAGGTCATCCCTAACCCAGTATTGGGTACCTTCACTAATCAAAAGGCCTAGACCGCCCCGCTCCATGGTTGTCCGTTCTCTTCGCTCGCAAACATATCCTGGAAAAGAAAAACCCCATGGCAGTGACTTGCTAGTCATTTGCTAGTCACTTGAAACAAATGCCTCACAAAGGCCTACAATACACGCTTTCTTATCTAGCGAACTTAAAATCTCACATAAAGAAGAATATGCCGTTCTTAGACCTTGACAATTTTAGAAAACGATCGCTCTTTCTGCACTCGCAGGATTTGAATACTCATAAAGATTATTCGGATTCACATAATTACTTGGGCGACAATTCAACGAAAAATTATCTATGCATTCATCATCCCCCGCTAGTGTGTCACGAGCTTGGCTTCCAAGAATAAACCGGTTTTTTCAAATTCATTCAAAGGGTCATAATATATATTCGCACTCATTGAAGGGGGTGACTACCTTTAGAAAAAGAAAAAAAAAAATAAAAAAAAAAAAAAAAAAAAACATACCGATAGGCAGAAAGAAGAAGGAAAATGAAAGAAAAAAAACGAAAAAAAAACGTGAAGAACTGAAAATTTGGCTATAAAAAGGGAAAACAAGCATACAAGTAATTCAACAACACAATTTACACAACACAAAATTATATGGTCAGATTCGGCAAACGAACCACTTCAGCCATAGCTCGAATTTTACGGATATCTCCCACTGAATTTTTTTCCAAAAATTGTCCCGTTATTGGACCAAACATTTCTGTTTCCAAGCTTACTCTTAGCCAAGTCAAGAATCTGTTTCTTTTTTGATGTTAGGTACTCGGTGACAAAAATTCCAGACCGAGCAAGCTTTGACTTACATGCAAACACTTTTCTTGCAGTTTCAGCAGACTTGAACCCAACGAGCACAGGCAAAAGACACTTTTTTGCATTTGAAATAGTGTCTGAGTCAGTATAATTTGCTCAAAATTTAAATACAGAAACTATTTTAGTATAAGAAAAACCAGAAATTTGCATTTTATCTTTAATCACATCCAGTACACACTTAGATATGGGAAGACCCCCACTATGGTCAACACCATGAAATACGAGCTGATTCAGTCGTTTTTCCTGCTCTATATCATCAAGACGGGTTTCAAGCTGTTCAACCCTATTTTCCAGGGCTAGGTTTGTGTTTTGAAGAGCCCGTAGTTTGTTTTCAATCTCATCAAACTTAGCCGAATACTGAACGAGTATAGAGTCGTGAATCTGAGAAACGATAGAGTCTACCAAATACGCACTATTTTACAATACAACTTTTTTACAAACTTATTTTTAAATATCATTCCGGATACTGGATTTAAGTGTGTCCAAGTCCGATAAAACAGAGTTTACTGAATTCACCGATGTATTTGGTAAACTGGAACCAGTAATCTCAAGTTGCTTATGAGGAAAATCAGCTAATTCCGCAAAAGCGTTCGCAACGCCTAATTCATTTTTCGTCTTAGCCTCCTTTGAAATGCTAACAAAGTTTGAAAGCTGTGAGGCTGTTGTTGTCACGATTTCATGGCTTCCGTAACAAAATACAACGTAAGATATTTTATTGTTCTTGGCCTTAATTATGTCCAACACTCGGCAGGGCCATGGTGGATAACTTCTGAATTTTGCTAGAACAACAGCATCCTTTTCGAACTGAACCATTGAAATGTATTATCAAATAGACAAAAGAACTACACTTAACTTTGAATAGGTAGGTCAACGTGAGCTTACGAACCACCTTATGATCGGTTCATCAGTCCAAATATCCAAAAAATTGTATCCAATTTCATTCAATATCAAGTTCATTATTCATTAATTATGTCCAACTGTAAACCTCTTTTTAGTTCTTTCCATATACCCTGATTGTATTGGCAGATGTAATGGTTTACGTAAATTTCAAAGATAGACGATAAACGTTGGTAGATGGTCTTTATTAAATAACGTGAGAATACACATAGAGAAAATAAGGCAGGACAAGAACAACTAGCTACGACGGAGGCGAAAGATGGACTCACTTTAGAACTGAGCCAAGAATGTAACTTTCCTTGAACGGAAGTTCCAGCTATTGGTTGTTCAACCATGCCTGGGAACGGACCCCTTTCCCACGACTAGCTTTAGTCCCAAAAGCCCCTAAGGACTGTTCTCGTTGACATATACATGGCCAAATCTCTAAGAAACGAGACACCGGAAAAAGCCTTCTCGAATTTACGTTCCAAATACTTTACACAATAAGCTTGGGCGCCAGACCTCTATAATGTGACAACTAGGTGATCAAAAAGACACAGTCAGTTTGACAATAGTTTCCGACTATATCGACCACGCTGAATCTGAATATGGGTGGTGGCAAAGCTGGAGGTGACGGCTTGACCTTCTAAAATCCAAAAAACACCCTTTTTTGTCCTATAAAATGTGTACATACTGTTTTTTTTATTTTTAAGGTTGTACCACTCCAATTTAGTTGCATGACATCTCATATTATTCCTAATATGGTCGTCTCTTAGAAAATGGTTGTTTTTTTTCGATACCTTGTATAGTCCCGGAGCTATAGGCTAATATTTAATAATTTTCCCTGAAAATCTCAAAATTCAAATGTTTATTTCAAGGTAAAGCACGTATTTCGTAACTTAATATATTTTTAGGATTTTTCATCTTTTACCAGAATTTACCTTGGATATTGAGCTTCACATTGCCGAACATTTCCAAGCTCCAGCTGTTTGTTGAAGCTGCACAGAATTTTTTTTTAAGTGTAAGCCAAAAATGTATGCGAAAATGTATCTTTGCCAAATAGTCATATGACACAATAGACTACGCGAGAATTTAGCGTGGATTCCAAATATCAACGTTAATTTTCAACACAATATTAAGTTCGTTTGTTATAATCTCATGAATTTGTTGTAGTCCTATTTTTTTTTTTAAATGTTACAGCGAGTCATGTTTATATTATAAATTTTTACGCCGAGTCTAACGGTAGTGTTGACTTGGTCATCGTGTTTCAACTTTATTTGCTATATAATATTTAATTTGATATAAGCTCTGATTTTCTTGAAGTACTGTACATCTATATAAAAATACTTGTATTTTTATTAAAATACTTGTATAAAAATACTATTGGGTTGAAATTAATTGAGTAAAAATACAAGTAAAGCCTGTCAAAATACAATCCCCGCGCATCCCAACGGTTTTCCCCCAACGTACGGAAAAAATCCCGCTAATCCTCGTCTGAATCGTCGCTGTCGACACCACATCGCCCACCACATGCGCAAAGAATGTCGCATGGCTTTATCCCCAAACAAGGGCACTTTTTACTGCACACAGTTTTACAGTAACAAAAGGTCGAAGCCTTGTTGACAGTTAGAGGCCAGGGGGTCAGCGCTGAAGTCACTGGACTGACTCCTAAAATGTCGTGATGGGTCCGGCCAAACTCAAGTGGGTTGAAGACATAGGGCTTAGGAATCACAGCCTGAAGAATAATGCTCCACTGAAGTATAGCTCTCTTGACGTGATATACGAAAGAACCATCTGTTGGGGGCAAGCTGTTCAAGTTCTTTTTTTCTGGGAAATAAATGAATTCGGAGGTCATTGAGAGAATCAAATTCGGACTGTTCTTTGCTATATACCGATACAGCCAATTTCGTACAGATACGCATGATTTCGGGCTCGTACATAATGATGTTTCGGATATCACTCCACACTTTCAGTGTAAGATCAGCAATTTCTTGAATGAGCTGTGATTTAACAGAAGATCTAGCAAATGTTTTTCTGCCCTTCGAGAAGAAAAAACTGACCGTATCACATCCACTAATGCAATGTAGCAGCCCTATTGACTCTAAAACGGCACACGATGTTCTGTTCACAATTGTATGGATTGGAAAGACTTTTTACACGGAACTGAACGTAGAGCTCGGGTTTATCGCCCGGGTCGCACCTGCAGGTGAATATTTTGCAAGAGTTCTGTAATATAATGACCACAATGTCTGTATCATTCGCTTCAACAATTACTTCGGAACATACATTTCTGTAGCATTCGGCAACATGGAGAGCCACACACGTGTCGGCTTCTTCATGTGTGCTGCACAAGGTAGCTTCGTAGTCCGGGTTTGGATCTAAAGTCATTTTGAATGGGACCAGTTTTAGGACCTTCATTCTGTCACTGAATCCACCAGAGAGGTAAATGGTAAATCTTATTTCAGAAAGACAGACATAGCTCCACAATTCAAAAATACGTTCGATAAGTCTTGCCTTACTCTCTGACTGCATAAGCAAGATATCCCAGTTTTCTAGCACCATGCTCTTCGTAACGATAAAAATCTTCGTCACTGTATTTCCTCTCCGCTCATGACATCCACTACTGTCTTTTAGAACAATAGGATGCCCGGACATGTTTGCAAGGCCGAACACTCCGTCATACCAATCAGCTACAATATGCAGTTCGGTTGTAAATTTTGGGAGTAGATATAATAGCCTTGCAAGGATTCGTTTCGAAAATGTCTCAACGGTTTCGGTCTTGTCTGGCACTTGCGACCTGATTAACGGCATGAAATCTACCTCCACACCAGTTCCCGTGACCGTGTTAATCGGTACTTCACTAGGGCCAACTTTCTAAACTTGCAGAGGTACGAATGAACTCGAGAAAACTTGACTTCGTACCCGATGGAAGTTTAATACGTTCACCAGCTCCTGCTTCAAATATTGCTGGGGCGTAGGGCAAAAGTTCATGCGGCATGATCTTACTTAGCATCTCAAGCGTAGATTCTTGACTAGTGCCAACAGTAACCAAAATCCTTTTAACAGCTTCCAATTCAGCATGAACGCTGCTACCGGTCTTGGTTGTCGAGCGTTTGGCCTGTTTTGTTTTGCAGTCCATAGTCTTTACTTTAACCTTGGAAAAGGGGTTGGGTTTTCCATCGAAGTATGCTTCCAATGCTTTTAAACCACTAGCACGTGCACCCAGGAGGCTCTTTGCCACTGCCTCATCAGCGACTTGATTTGAAATGATATTCACCAATGATTCCTCATCACATGTAAACGGATCAATATGGTCTTCGACAACAGAGACCACACTACTGACAAGGTTTTCTTGGCGCTTCTCAAAGGCTCCATTTTTGCTTCCTTCACCGTCAAATTCACTCATGCTCTCAATTCCAGTCGGTCGACAAAGGGCAGAGGAAACATCAGAACAGAATGGTATGGTGGTAGTCCACTTGGCAACTGCCATTGAGCTCAGTGTGATTCCTTTTAGTCCTCTCTTTTGTTTTGATTCAAGGTTGAGTGTGGATTCCAGTGCATGATCTGGGGAAACTCATCTTGCAATTTTTCCGCTTCACGTTGAATAGTCCTTTGACAAAGATATCATGCAAGCTAGGTGGCAAGGTTTTCATGTCACTCAAATACTGGAGTAGACATGCAGTATACTTATAATGCCCTGCGGCTGTCACATACGGCAACATGAGGGTTACACCCATAATATGACCTTCCCAGTCTCCCCCACGCTCTGCCATCAGGAACTGGAGAAGAATCAGCACAAGATTCATATACTCCATCCACAGCTTCGTTGTAAGGTTTTTGTCACGCAACTTGTTGAACTGGTTCATCAAAGGCTTCATAGATTCCAAGTGGTTGTCTAGTTTGTAGAATGAGCCTCCGCAATCCATGAACGCAGACATCAAATCTGACAGCTCCTCAAAAGTACTTGTTTCTTCGTCTGATTCAATGCAATACTGTTCAAGAGCATTCCAATATACTCTGTACAAGGCCTCTACTACGATGATGTGAGCCTGCATACACCTGTAATAGGGTTTTCCAGTCATAGCTTTTTTCGCAGTTCCAGGGAGTAAAATGCCGTTGGTGGTATTTGGCTTCAAGATCAGTAAGGTCTTTATCTTTACACCTGGCAAGAAATTCAGGATTTTGTTGCCATAGTTCTTCTGCTTGTCGACGCACTTTGTTCTGTCTATCAAGAGTCCGAATTTGATACACATTCAGTTTCTTATTTTTAGTACTTCCCTTCATACTACAGAATAAGCAGCAGGTTCTATAGTCAAATTCAACATCCCCAGCTTGGGATTGAGTCCTGCCTGGCACTGCTGGTGGAATTTGAATGCTCTCTTCAGTAGCTGATGCTTGATCAGCAGTTTTATTGTGGTGCTTACGACGGAGGAACTTTTTGCAACAGGCTTTGTGCCACTTGTGCTCTTTCTCATGAAAATCTGGTTCATAAGATTGTTTTTTTAATGCTCTGTAAGCTAAATTGCACTTGCACCTGACTTGAAGGACACTCACAACTCGACGCATGTCTGTAAGCTTATACAATTTCTCATTCTTTGTCTTGTTCTGGCAAATAATGCACAAAGAGAAATTAATCGTTGTTTTATTTTGGGGGCTAAGCATGAAGCTCAGATGTTTTCCCTTCAGCTTTTCCATTGTTGACCTAGAAAGAAAAACATCAGAAATTGTCTTTAAAGTCCACTTTTTACAAACTTTACACAAAAATCATTTCATATTGCTTTTTTTTCATTGCTGACCATGCCAGTAGTCTTCATATTTACCAAATCGAGCAGAATATCATTGCAGTTTAACTAAGCTAAGTACAGGAGGCTTACTTTAGTGTCCCAGTTCACTTTCAAGCCATGCTCGCTCAACTGGCAAACAATTTATTGTAAATATTTTAAGTTGTTGATAGGCATCGACTAGATTAGGTATAGGCTAGCAGTCAAGGATATTAATTATTTTATGTATAACCATCAATATAATGTACTACTTCAACACTGTAGTAGTACACCACAGGATCTGTACCTCAAAATTTGAGACCTATGTCTAACCAACAGTGTACTACTCCAGGTATAGCATAATAGGACCTACACCATGTTTAATGTAGTACTGATGGTGGGGTGTAGTACTCAAATTCTGAGGTACAGATCCCATGGTGTACTACCGCAGGGGTGAAGTAGTACATTATGTTGATGGTAGTACATAAGACAAGTAATATCCCTAACTGTAGGCTAGGGTAGGCTGTGCCAAATGTTAGATATACCCAGCATTTGGCGTAGGGTATCCAAAATATTGGATTTGTGGTAGATTGGTTTAAGGTGGCCTCAGCAACATCAAGACTAACATACCCTAAAAAATGTCTGATCTAACTTAGCCTAATTACAGTATAGGCCAAGTCTACATAGAAATGTCACAAAATGTCTATCAAACAGTTTGAGATAAAAACTCATTCTTAATTCCAACCTGGTCTTGAGTTTTCATCTTGAAGCCTAATACTCAGTTTCTGTTCACTCATTTCCAGCAATCTGAAAGTTATTTAGCCTACCTGTCCATGACATTACACAGTTACATAAGGCAGGCATTAGGCGTCGTTCAGTTCCTATTCTTAGCTCTAACCACTAACAGTACAGCTTCTCAATCATACTACCAACCTCAAGTTTAATCAGCAACAGAGTTCACAAGATTGTTTCTTTCACGAAAGCTCTTTTTATCATTTTCGTCTTCTTCTTCCTACAAAATACGTCCCTGGGGATCTCAAGGTGGAGTTGTAAAACAATTAGCCTATAACAACCGAAGTTGATATTTGGTTGAAAAGTAAAGTTCATATTCAGATTTGGCGTTAAATTCTGGCATAAAAGATGTGTCATATCATCATTTTGGAAAAATGTATTTTTGCATATACATTTTGACGTATACTTTTTCAAAAAATTCTAGACGACTTCACCGAACAGTTGAAGCTTTGAACTTTACGGCAATGTGAAGCTAAATACTCAAGGTAAATTCTGGAAAAGGATGAAATATCCAAAAATTATAGAAAGGTCCAAGATACGTGGTTTAGCGGAAAATGAACCTTTGAATTTTGAGATTTTCGGGGAAAATCAATAAATATTAGCCTATAGCTCCTGGGCTATACGAGATATCGGAAAAAATCGAACATATTCTATGAGAGTACTATGTCAGGAACAAAATGAGATGTCACGCCACTACATCGGAGTGGTACAACCTTAGAAAAAAAATAAACAGTTTGTACACATTTTACAGGGCTAACAAGAGTGTTTTTCTGCTTTTACCAGATCAAGCCGTAACCTCCAGCTGTGCCACAACCCCTATTCGGCGTTAGCGTGGTCGATATAGTCGGACAAAATTTTCAAACTGACTTTGTTTTTCTGTTCACATCAACTCAGAAATAAGCGAGATACGCGTTAGTGGCGCCCGGACTACAACAAATCATATCCAATTTCATTCAATAGGTCACTGCGCTTTTGTAGGTAACAGGTTTTAGATAATGTAATACAAATCACACACAGGTCCTTTCGCTTTGAACAACGAATGATAACCACATACAGCCCCAGGACATAGCTTACAGTGCCTGCCCCCCGGGCCCTTGGGGGTTGTGTCGAAACCAGAGTTTTGTTATCTGACCTCTGAACTATTTTGAAAATGGCTCTCTCGAAGTTCTTGTCGGATGGGTCTGAGCAAAATAGGGCGTGGAGAGGGGGGCTAGTTGCTTTCCGATCTCTTTCTACTCTTAAAAAGTGAACGAGAACTTTCAATTTCCAATCATATGAGCCCTCTACGAAGTTTATTCGAGCATACCTTCCATAAGAACCATATATGCCCCCAGAGTAATACTTACAACGCCTGCCCTGGGACCTAGGGGGGGGGTGTTGACACAGAAGTTTTTCTTCTCTGACCTTTGAACTATTTTTAACGAAATGGCCATACGTAAGGGAGTTTTTTTATATGATCTTTGAAATATTTTTAGCAAAATGGCTACCTCAAATTTTTTATCAGATGTATTTGGGGAAAAGGGCTGGGGGGGGGCTAGCTGCCCTCCAATCCCATATTACTCTTAAAAAAGGCACTAGAACTCTCAATTTACAGTCAAATGAGCCCCCTTTGAAGTTTATATGACGACCCTTCTATATGAGGTGCCTCTGGGAAAAATAGTGGAGTGTGGGGGGAGGCTAGCTGCCCTCCAATCACTTTTGACTCTTCAAAAGTGAATTACAACTTTCAATTTCCAATCAAATGAGCCATCTATGAAGTTTATACGAGCACCGCTTCCATAACAACCATATATGCCCCCAGGGCATAACTTACAACGCCTACCCCCGGGCCTCGAGGGGCTGTGTCGATACCGGAGTTTTGTTATCTCAACTATGAACTGTTTTTAACAAAATGTCTGTCTCAAAATTTTCATCTGATGCATTTAGGACGTGGAGGGAGGGGGCTAGTTGCCCTTCGAACTCTTTTGACTCTTAAAAAGTGAACAAGAACTATCAATTTCCAATCAAATGAGCCCTCTCCGAAGTTTATTCAAGTATTCCTTCCATAAAAACTGTATATGCGCCTACAGCATTACTCAGAACGCCTGCCTCCGGGCCGTGGGGGTTGCGTCTACACAGGAATTTTCCTTATCTGACCTTTGTACTATTTTTAATGAAATGGTTATTATAAAAATTTCATCGGATGGGCTTGGGGAAAAAAGGGTATATGGGGGGGGGGGCTATTTGCCCTCGGACATCTTTTGACTCTTAAAATGTGAACTAGAACTCTCAATTTCCAATCAAATGAGCCCTCTCTGAAGTTTAGATGAGCATCCCTTTCATAAGAACCAAATACGCCCCCAGGACAATACTTACAACGTCTGTACTCTGGGCCCTGGGGGAGTCTTTGTTATCTAATTTATGAACAATTTCCAAAAAACTGGCTATCTTGTAGCGAATGGGTTCAAGGAAAATGGGCGCGGGGGGGGGGGCTAGTTGCCCTTAGAGTATCCATTTCATAAGAATCATACATGCCCTTAGTGTATAACTTAGAACGCCTTCCCCTGGGGGGTTGTATTGACACTGGAGTTTTTTCTTATCACATCTTTGAACTATTTTTAACAAAATGTCTATCTCGAAATTTCCATCAGATGGGTTTGGAAAAAGAAGGTGGGGGGGGGGGGCTAGCTTCCCTCGGAGCACTTTTGACTATTGAAAAGTGAGCTCGAACTTTTAATTTTCAATCAAATGAGACCTCTCTGAGGTTTATACGAGCATCCCTTTTATAAGAACCATATATGCCCTAGGGCATAACTTACAACGCCTGCCCCCGGGCCCTGGGGGGCTGTGACGTTACCTGAGTTTTTGTTATCTAACTTTTGAGCAATGTTTAACTTAATGGCTTTCTCAAAATTTTTATTGGGGGCATTTGGAGAAAAAGGGGCGTCGGGGGGTGGAGGCTAGTTTCCCTCCTGTCACTTTTGACTCTTAGAAATTCAACTAGAACTTTCAATTTCCAATCGAATGAGTCATCTTTCAAGTTAATACGAGAATCCCTACCATAAGACCTATATATGCCTCCAGGGCATAACTTACAATGTCTGCCCCAGGGCCCTGGGGGGTTTTGTCGACACCAGTTTTTTATTTATATGATCTTTGAACTATTTTTGACAAAATAGTTGTATCGAAATTTTAATCAGATGCATTTGGGAAAAAGAGTTTGGGGGAGGGGAAGCTGTTACCCTTCGATATCTTTTGACGCTTAAAAAGTGAACTAGAACTCTCAATTTCCAATCAATTTCCAATCATACATGCCCCCGGGGCATAACTTATAACCCTGGCCTTGAAGAACGCGGGGGGAGTGTCCTGCTCAAACATATAATTTCCAAAACTTTCAACTACGTTGAGCAAAATGGCTATATCAAAATTTTGATTGGTTGTGTTTAGTGAATTTGTGGGCGTGGAAGGGGTGTTGGGTGCCTTCCAATCACTTTCGACTACTGAAAAGAGAACTAGCTATTTAAATGACCAATCAAATGAGCTCTTTCTGAAGTTTCTACGACAATGCTTTCTATAAAAAAGCCTTATATGCCCCCATGGCATAACTACCCTTGCCCTGAGGGCTGTGTGGGGGGGCTGTTATCCTCAAAGACCTAATTTTCTGAATTTTCAACTACGTTGAACAAAATGGCTATCTCAAAATTTTGATTGGATGTGTTTGGGGAAAAGGTGGTAGTGAGAGGGGGATTAGTTGCCCTCCAATCAATTTTGACTATTAAAAAGGGCACTAGCCCTTTGAATTTCCAGTCGAATGGGCCCTTTTTGAAATTTCTACGACAAAGCTTTCTATAAAAACCTTATATGCCCCCATGGCATTACTTGCAAACCTTGCCCTAAGGGCTGTGGAGAGTGTCCTCTTCAAAAACATACTTTCTATCTGGAAATCAACTACGCTGAACAAAATGGCCATCTCAAAATTTTGATTGGATTTGTTTGGGGAACATATGGCTAGGACGGGGTTTTAGTTGCCTTCCAATCACTTTTAACCCTTAAATAGGGCACTAGAACTCTCGATTTTCAATCGAATGAGCTCCCTTTGAAGTTTCTACGACGACCCATTCCATATGAAGTGCCTCTGGGGAAAAAAAAATTAATAATAATAAAACATTGGAGCCGTGTGGCCTTTACTATAGGCAACGCTACAGCGTTGCCTATGATGTCCTCCACTGCTAGTGAGGCCCTGGAACATCTTACAGAGCTGCTTAAGGGCTCATTTTAAAGGAAATTGCTATATCTAGCATTCTTATATCATTATAACATGTATTACTTGCTATTACATGTATAGCAGCTTTATATCTTATCTCGCGCCTGATTCCCATGGGCTCGTTCTTTTCTATATCTAGCTTTCTGTGTGATATATTTTAGAAAGTGATTGTTCAGATTTTACCAAGAAAAAATATAAATAAATACAAAAATCAAATTAAAAAAAAAGAGGAAAATGTTATGCACTGTTATAGTTGCAGCGGTTGCTACAGCCTATTAAAGACGAACTACAACCCATAGCAACCACAAATTATCATGGTTGCAGCGGTAACTAAGGATGCCTAAACCATTTAATGTTTATATTCCGTGTACAAGTATTCGGTTCGTTATTTTCCGGCAGTTGATACTAGCGTTTGAAGTAAGAAAGTTGTATTAGGAAATTCGATAATGTTTTTCGTCCTTCAGAGGAATGCTACACTTTCTTGAATTTGTCGTGTCACATGTTTTTCGGTTTATTTTTGGATAATTTTTCGCCCATGTTTCTTCTGTCTTAAATTTTGTGTTTGATGCTACTAAAAACTTCAGAACGACACATGGAGGTCTTTTCATTTAATGTTGATTTCCGGGGTTTTCCTGGATTTTTAAAACATGTATGGTTGTATAAGTTTCTACATCACCAATTCAAACAATCAGAATTCATTTTTATTTAAACAATCAGAACTTCATTTAAACAACCAGGGTCGTAGCTAGGGTTTTCAGCGGCCAGGGGCAATGTCGGTTTTCGCAAGCCCCCCCCCACCAATGCCACAATATACGTAAACAAAACATATACAATACCTCTATTTGGCGTCCCCTTAAAGGCTGCGCTTGGACAGTTGGTGCCCCCTTGCCTTTCCCCACTCTAGCTGCTCCGCTTGTTCTGGTCTAGTGAAATAATAGGTCTGAAATTAATGAATTCTTTTCATTGCAAGTTACAACTGGAGATTTATAACTAGGGTGGATTTAAATTTTGATGCCCCTAGGCCAAAGCGTTTGGCGCCCCTAGGTCCAAGCGTTCAGGGGGGACACAGAGATTTGCGGGGAAATTCCCGGAAATTTGGTGATAGCGAAAGCACTGAGCTGAAAGCAACTGATGAGTGATAAGCCATAAGTAATGCTAAAGATAGGTTATACCGAGCTCTCAGCTGCCATTCTTGGGAAACATCGGACAGTTTATAAGTGACTATGCAATTCCTGTGTTGTTTTAAAATCACTTTTCTGTGATAAATCACATCAGTCCAGTTTTGTTAAGAAAAAAGATCGATTAGTGTTTTTTTTTGCCCCACGGCATTGTGCGCCCCTAGGCCCGGGCCTAGTGGGCCTTTGCAACATTATGAAGCATGTCTCTGTGGAAAAAGTCAGGCCTAACTCTAAAGATCCTTCATTACCAGATTGATAAGGTTTGAGCTTTCAGTTATATAAGAATAGTTCCTTTGACCAAACTATCTTTTCGTTTATCTTTTAATAAATTGAGAATACAAAAAAGGTGAAAATTATCTGTCCTAATTAAAATTTTTACCTGTTTTAAATTTTCATTTTAAGTATACTTTCAACTTTGTATATTTTCACCCACTTATCGGGTAATCTAAACTGTAAAATTAAATGATGTAATTGAAACAATGATATAATTTAATTAATAGTTTAAAATAATTTAAATGGTAAAAGGGAAACTGATTATGAATGTATTTAGGAATTAAGTAAAAAAAAAAGTTTTTTTTAAATGAAAGTAAGGAGTGACATTAAAACTTAAAACGAACAGATATTATTCCGTATACGAAAGGGGCTGTCCCCTTCTTAACGCCTCGCTCTTCATGCTAAAGCTTTTTATTGTTTTAAAAAATAAAGTTGTGAGGCAGAGTCAAACTTTAGCGTAAAGAGCAAGGCGTTGAGGACAGGACAGCCCCTTTCATATACGGAATAGTTTCTGTTCGTTTTAAGTTTTAATGTCGCTCCTTACTTTCAGTTAAAAAAAAACTTTTTTTTTAGTTAACTTCTGAACGTTTTTGAATTAATGCAGCTTTGATTTTGGCTCGCCGTACATGAATAATTAAAACGAAATTCGCATATTAATTTTTCTTTTTTTTGGCTAATTGGCTTTCTCGAAATTCTGTTCTGAAGTAACTTACGAATTAACTTACGTAGCGAATTTCTATATTCGTATGTTTTTATTACGAATATTAGGGAGTTCGTTCCCTAGTCAATAGCTCGCTCTTTACGCTAAAGTTCGAATTTTATTCGAATCACAAATCCCTGAAACACACCGGTCTTTTAATTAAAATAGACGGCTCTTTTGAAAGTATTAAAAAAAAAATTTAGCGTCAATAGTGAGGAAATGACTTGGGAGTGAACCCCCTCATATACGTAATAATTTCTGTTCGTTTTAAGTTTTAAGTTTGCTTCTTACTTTCAGTTGGAAAAACTTTTTTCGTAAAAAAACGTTTTTTTTATTTAATTTCTGTTTCTGGTCGCTTTTTGAATAATGCTGGGAAATCTGGCGCCCCCTTCATAGAAATGTCCTTTCCCCCAAGGAAATATTTCCATGGAAATATCCTCCCCTGTAACCCCTACTCTGACCCGGGCCCCCCCCCCCCCTTAGAAAATAATTCTCCTGAAAACGTCTGTATACTTCCCATTAACCAACACTATTTGTAAATAATGGGCAAAGCTCTTAACTTGCAGCGCTTCCCTCGGGAACTCTGGAGGATTAAGTCATCCTGAAAGACATATTTATTAGATTTTCCACTATGCTGAACAAAATGGCTATCTCAAAATTTTGACAAAATGAGCGTGGGAGGGGGCCAAGTTGCCCTCCATTTTTTTGTCACTTAAAAAGGACACTAGAACTTTTAATTTCCGTTTGAATAAGCCAACCCCCTCGCGATACTCTAGGACTACTGGATCGATACGATCACCCCTAGGAAAATAAAAAAACAAAAAAACAAATAAACACGCATCCGTGATGTTTCTTCTGGCAAAAAATATAAAATTCCACATTTTTGCAGATAGAAGTTTGAAACCTTTATGTTAGGGCTCTCTGATACGCTGAATCTGATGGTATGATTTTTATTAGGGTTCTATAAGTTTTAGGGGGTGTTTCCCCCTTTTTTCGAAAATAAGTTAAATTTTCTCAGTCACGTAACTTTTGGTAAGACTAAACTTGATGAAACTTATATATTTGAAATCAGCATAAAAATCTGATTCTTCTGATGTATCTATTGGTATCAAAATTCCGTTTTTTAGAGTTTCGGTTACTATTGAGCCAGGTCGCTCCTTACTTACAGTTCGTTACCACGAACTTTTTGAACCTTTAATAGGATTATTAAAACGTAGTTAAAATTTGCAATAAGTTAAAAAAAAAACGTGGTGACCAAATGGTATTTGAGAGCAGTTCCAGTTCTGATTGATGGGTAAATATGGAACATTAAAATCTAATCTTTAAAGCACTACATATAATTAAAAAAGAAGTCTGTATTACATACAATATGAAAAACGTATCTAGCTTAGAGAAAAGACCTCATCTCTCCGGACAAGGAGGCTCGTTGACTTGGTGATTCCTTCTGATAGGGATGTGAGGCAGGGGGCTTAGAGGATGGTGTTTTATATGGGGTACTTGCTGCATTGGGGGCGTTTGACTTGGGGGTTTTGGTTGGTTTCATTACGGGCTTTATTTGGTATTGTTGGGCAGCATTTACTTCCATTGCTGCAAAGGGGTATGGAATGGCCTTCTTTGTTGCTACTTGAAGTGTTAGTGCTCTTTTCTTATATGCAGGGCATACTGATTTATTGGTAAATTCATGTGGGCCTTTGCAATTGATACATGTAGGCTGAGTGTTGTTGCAAGTTGTCAACTCTTTAGGATGGAATACTTTACAATTACTGCACTCTAGAAGAATTTCATTGTATTTGTTTGTTGTGTGTCCCAGTTTGAGATACTTCTGACACTGGATGGGCTTTGGTTTGTATTCCTTGTGTGGTTTCATTTGCCCAAATAGGAATAACTTTTCTGGGATGTTAATTTTTTCCTTCAGTGTAAATAAGAAGGATCTACTTGTTTTTAGGCCATTAGAGTTGGGTTTACCAAGTTGGGTAACATCTTCAACTGGGATTATGTTTCCAGCCCTATCTGAGAGCCCTTCTTTTAACTCATGAATGGATATTTCTGGGGGAACATTATAAACTACTCTTTTTGTTGGGGATTATTTTGGGTTCTATTAAGATGCATTAATTGGGGTATTCAGAAGAGATTTTAGATTAATTATTGTGTCTGCTGATTTCTGATCTTGGACAGCTATTAGCAGAGATCCATCACGGTGAATATTAAGAGAGAACATTAATTTTATCAGTTTGAAAATTGCAACTCTTATTGCAGTAATCTTTTTTATTTCAAAGGGGATAATAAGAGAAATTTTAAGGTAAATTTCTAAGTTTCGGGAGGGAGGATCTTGGGCAGGGAGAGGGGAAATGCTTTTGATTCGGGAGATTTTTTCCTTTTTTTAGAGCTTCTAGAAAGAAACTCTTGAAACCCATTATCATCATTTATAGTGACATTAGCCCCTACACTGATCATTGTCCTATTCTAAGTATTGGAGCTATCATGTGAACTTTGTGATAGTGAGCTTGACCAGCCAGGATGGGTATCAGTTTCACTTGTATTTGGGGTGGGATCTGGGGGGATTTTTTTTTTTTGAGGACTTCTAAGCATTGCCTATTGGAAAAAGCTTTGAACTAAAACAAGAAAGGATATTACAATGATAACAAACCGTCTGCACTCTACTTTTCAAACAGTTCGTGGTAACGAACTGTAAGTAAGGAGCGACCCGGCTCAATGGTAACCGAAACTCTTGAAAACGGTAGTTTGATACAAATAGATACATCAAAAGAATCAGATTTTAATGCTGATTTCATCAAGTTTAATTCTACCCATCAAAAGTTAGGCGCCTGAGAAAATTTGGCTGATTTTCGAAAAAAGGATGAAAGACCCCCTAAAAGTTATAGAACCTTAATGAAAATCACACCATCATATTCAGCGTATCAGAGAACCCTACTGTAGAGGTTTCAAGCTCCTATCTGCTAAAATGTGTATTTTTGCATATTTTGCCAGAAGAAAGATCACGGATGCGTGTTTATTTGTTTGTTGTTTTTTTTTTTCCAGGGGTGATCGTATCGATCCAGTTGTCCTAGAATATCGTGAGAGGGCTCATTTGAAGGAAAATAAAAGTTATAGTGCCCTTTTTAAGTGACCAAAAAATTGGAGGGCAACTAGGCCCCCTCCCAAGCTAATTTTTTTCCCAAAGTTACCTGATCAGACTTTTGAGATAGCTATTTGGTTCAGCATGTTCGAAATATAATAAGTATGTCTTTTAGGATGACTTAATCCCCCGAAATTCCGGGGGGGAGGACTGAAAGTTATGAACTTTACCCAATGTTAACATATGGTATTGGTTATTTGGAAGTATACAGACGTTTTCAGGGGAGATTTTTCCTGGTAGTGCGGGGGGGGGGATCGGGGGTTATGTGGGAGGATTTTTCCATGAAGGAAGTTTTCATGGGGGAAGGGAAATTGCTATGAAGGGGACGCCGGACTTCCCAGCATTATTTAAAAAAAAGATCAGAAATTTAATATAACAAAACAAGTATTTCAACTGCAATAGCAGCAACATCGAAACTTCAAACGAACAGAAAATATTACATATATGATTGGGTTTACCCCGTAGTCAATACCTCGCTCTTTAAGCCAAAGATTTTTTAGTACTTTCATAAGAGCTATTTATTCATATAACGGCCTTTGTGATTAAGCGGTCTTTTTTAAAGAATTGGAACAAAATTCTAACTTTAGCTTAAAGAGCAAGGTATTGACTATTAGCGAACCCCCTAATAAACAAATTAAAAATATATGAATATAGAAGTTCGTTACGTAAGTTAATTCGTAAGTTACGTATATTTATTACTAATAAAAACGTTCGTAAATAAAATTAAACAAGTTTCGAGAAAGCCATTTAACTAAATAAAAGTAAATTAATTTGAAAATTTTGTTTTAATTATTCATGTACGGTGAGCCAAGATCAAAACCTGCATTTACTCAAAAAAGTTCAAAAATTAAATAAAAAAAAACAAGTTTTTTAAACTGAAATTAAGGAGCGACATTAAAACTTAAAACGAACAGAAATTATTCCGTATATGAAAGGGACTGTCCCCTCCTCAACGCCTCGCTCTTTACGCTAAAGTTTGACTCTGTCTCACAACTTTATTTTTTAAAACAATAAAAACTTTAGCGTAAAGAGCGAGGCGTTGAGGAGGGGACAGTCCCTTTCATATACGGAATAATTTCTGTTCGTTTTAAGTTTTAATGTCGCTCCTTACTTTCAGTTTAAGAAACTTGTTTTTTTTATTTAATTTTGGGAAAGTTTCAGGATCAAAATAAACACCACAGTATGGCCCTGAGGAGGATTTGAGCACAATTGGTTTGGTACAACTACTGATTGATTGAGATAATAATACACAAGAAATTTATTTTAAATTTCTTAAAATGTTGCTGCTGTTAATTATTTTACCCTTGTTTATATTTTTCATTTCAAGTATATTTCAGTTTTATAATATAAGTAAACAGTAAAATTAAATAATGTATTTAAACTAATTTTAAATTTATAAAAATTATTAAATTTAGTAATGCAATTAATATAATTAGATTAAGAATTCAAATAATTTCGACGGTGAAAGGGAGAAACTGATACATGAATCTAATTAGTAAACTTTTAAAAGGATTACTAAAACCGAGGGAAATTTAATATAATCTAAAAAAAAAAACAATGAAGACCAAAAGTGTGTTTTATAGCAGGCCCATTTCTTATTGATGAGTGTAAATGTGAAACATTAAAATTTAACTTTTAAAGCAGCGCATAGAATTTAAAAAAATCAAATATTACATACAAATACAAGGGGACCTGGAACTATGAGCTATGGAGGGGGTACAGCAGTCTTTTCTCTGTTCTTTACCAAATTTAGGCCTATACTACGACTAATTAAAGTAAGATATTCTAGTCTGACGAAAAAAAAGGGCTAAGTGGTGCTATCCAAAATCAAATTTGTAAATTTTGTGAAAGGTTGATTTTAATGCAAGTTTTAAGTAATTGAAATTCACAATAAGATCATTTACTATTAGTATTATCGTTTTTTACTGAAAAAAGTACTAGATATGGAAATTTCTTTTCAAATGAGCCCTTTTCCAATATTCTACGACCACTGGTTCGGTACGATCACCCCTGGGAAAAATAGAAGATAAAGGAAACATATCGCTACATCCCACGAAAAGGGGTTTCCTTGTTGTCCAAGATGGGTACTTTAATTCCCTTATACCGGTCTTCGACTATGGTGATTCCAATAGTGCAGCTTTCATTTCGTTGTGGCACGATTTTTGAGGAGTTGGGAATTTTTTTCAATTCCTGTATGTTTGTTTTTGCAATTAACTTTTACTGTTAAGGTTAGCCGAAATCGCAATTTCCATTCTCGGATAAGCTTAAAATGGCGATCCCTCCTAAATTCGCAGTTTTTTTTTTTTTTTTTTTAAAAACATCTTTTAAGCTTTTGGTTTCAATTGGCCCTGGTTTGCTCTATACTAAGTTGTACTTATAGGTACAACCACCGAACCACGAAAAAAAAACACCTCGAATTTGTGTATAGATGACATAATTGGCTCCTTTATTTTTTTTAGAATTTCAGTGTCTTTCTTCTTCAAACAATCCTTGTTTTCGAAAGATTTTTGTAATAGGCTACCGTTTACAATGTGTTAATTGCTATTTTTGATTGATCTGTGTTGATATAATTTTTTTCTGTGGTACCACTTGATATTCGGCTATATGAAACAATGCTTATAGCTTTTTGCAGGGAAAGGGGCCTAAAATATTTAAGAATTGCATTTTTAGCCAAGCGTTTTCCAATTCTCAGGTGGAGACCTGTTCAACCAGTTTTGGCGAGAGTATCTCCTGCCGTATATAGGTGTGGTCATAAAAACATAGACATTTAACCTTTGATAAAATTTCACCATAGTATTTATTAGGAACATTGCAGACAAAACTCACTTATATACCAACGAGATTTACCTATTTGAACATAAACAAGCTTATAATGCAGTGTTACTCATTTTTAGAATATTTATTGGAAGAGTCCAGTTGTGATTTGATTGTCCTTCGACTTCCTCACCCTAGAACGAAAGAATCAAGATTGTTTTTAATGCCAGAGAAAAAAGCTGATACGATTTTTGAGGCAAATTGCATTAGTGATGACTGCAGGTAAGTAAACATAGTAAAAGTTAGAGGTTATATAATCGAACAATTATTTCCCAAACATTTGAGAGCATTCTCGATTTCTTTAACTACTGGATGTGCCCTTGTAAGTGGTCACTAGTCCCAAATGAGACGCCGATTAAGTCAATTATTGAGTGTTCTGGTGATCTATCAGCACCTTTAACAGTGCTTTTAACCAGCTATAACACTTTTAATATAGTGAAGATAATAGTTATTTATTTATTTACCTCAAAATCGAGGCGTATATAAAATAACGACACTATTTTTGAGGGTTTTCAGGCTATGTTTCAAAATTCTCATAAATTTGTTTATGCAAAATACTTTTACCATAAGAATTGATCGAAGTCCTAGTTAATATTCCTGAATCAGCTTCAAATGGCAATTTTATCTCACGTGATAGTTTTTATTTTTTAAAGGTTTTTAAGTTTTTGGTTATTATGGCTGAAAATCGTTATTTACTAGGTTGCAGCAACTGCTGCAAAGATGATCCTAATGTAAATGCTTAAACAATCTAAGAGAGGAATTCGATTTTCTTTAATATAAATTCATATGTTTAGCTAACCTATTATTCATTCATTTGATTGTGTGTTACACAAAGCAGAAATTATTCCGCTCTGAAATGCAAAATCTACATAATTGAAAATTTAAACACAGTTCCCTTCTTTTGACGCTAAAATCTGTAGCTCGATTGAACAGTATTGATCGTATTTCGAACACACGGCTGATGTTATTCATCCCAAAGGTCCTGGCACCTTCTGAACCTCGTAAGAAAACCATTTTTGTATGCGTGTCATCCGACAGTGCTCCCTGAAATTGCCTTGTATTATCCATGCTATTCCTACGTTTTTTCGTAACCCCCCACCCCCTAAGTAAATCAACATACGTGCGAGAACTTACATATTCATTATAGTAGAGATGGGTTCAAAATGACAAACACCTTTTCTAAAAAATATACCACCAAACCAATGATTTGTCCTGTAAATAAGCTAATAATAGTAATCGACCAGCTACAGCTACGAGAGTTTCTAGCTTTGCAGATGATAACCGTTATACAGCGGCTGCTAGGACAGAAAAGGAGCTACTTAATCTTTGAAAAAGTGATATGGCATGTGTTGAAAAATGGATGAGACTTAATAAGCTGAAGTTTAACCACAAGAAAAGCTCCTTAGTAATATGTAATAGAGGTCCTAATTATTAATACCAAAGAAACTTTTGTTCCAACTTTTCTCAAGTAATCATTTTTGCTGTAATTACGTTGTGGATATTTCGGTTATTTTTTAAGAATTTACGTTATGTTTAATAAATGGTAATACATTTCACGCCTTCTGAAAATCATAACTGAACTATGAGTAATTTCCATGATTTATGACACTTGCTTAATGGACTTCGTGGGAATTGTTCAAATATCATCAAATCTAAAAATACTCTTATGTTACACGAGTTGCGGCAGCACAGTGACTACAGGACTCTCTTCCTGAGAAGGATGATTGAGGTTATGTTCAAGCTGCTTGCCAGCAAAAATGAGACACTGCTGGTCAGATGGAATGCCCTCCTTATCTTGAATCTTAGTATCTATTCTTGTGTGATACTTTTGCAAAAAGTTCCTTACCTAGATTATATATCACACACAGGATAAAGTCTTCGTCTTTTTCTTAGCTGGATACAGTACAGAACGAACCCCAGTTGCAACTGACGACGCCATATAGTGATTTTCCTTGTTGTTCAAGCCAGGGAACTGTAAGTTTCCTGCAAAGGGTCTTTGGCCATGGCGACCCCAGTGGTGTGCCTTTTGTTTCGATCGGACGCCATTTTTTAGGGGGTTTCTGACTATATTTTGAAATTTCCATAAATTTGTTTTGGAATAATATTGTACTATTAAGACTAATCGAGATAATTATTACCATTCTTGAATCAGGTACAAATGGTGATTTTTTCTAACTGGTCAATTTTTGAACGCCTTTTTAAATTGTTGGCAACTATGGGCCAAGGTTCGTTCTTTACTAGGTTGCAGCTACCGCTGCAACCACCACCTTAATTTTCTAATAAAAATAAACGTCAGTTGGTTAATTTCTGTTGTTGTTGGTAAAAAAAATAGGTTTAGCTAAGTATTTTACCAATGTTTGTTGATTGGTAAAGTCAACTATTTTTTTTCCTTTGAATTTATAATACAAGGAATGTTCTGAAAACTAGTTTATGACGACATTTCAAAGAATATGACGGCATTGCAGGGAATCATGTAACAGAGTCACTCAAATATTACATCATATCCTAGAGAAGAAGCTTTTCAAAAGACACGTGTGTCTATATGAAGATGCAGTTTTTGTCCAAGAAAATTCCAATGGCGTTCTTTTTGTTTTGATCCGACGCCATTTTTAGGGCTTTCAGTCGGTTTAAGGGTTTATTTTTCCAAATTCCATTAAACTTATTTGCACAATAACATTTTTCTATCAAGACTATTTTAGGTAATAGTTACCATTCCTGAATCAGCTAGAAATGGGTATTTTTCTCACTTGCTAATTTTTTTTCAACGTGTTTTCTTAACTTTGTTATTATGGGCCGAGGTTCATCCTCTACTGTGTTGCAGCTACTGCTGCAACCACGATTGTATTTTGTTTAAATATTATGTTAAGCTAATTGTAAAAAGTATTAAGTCCTGTGATGGTGTAGTGGGTTTAAACTTAGATCATTAATACGGGACTCAGAAATCGAACCTTGCTGTAGCAACACACTACAGGGACCTTAGTAGCCAGAATGTTTGTTGATTCCTAAAGTCAAGTTTTTTTCCTTTGAATTTATAATACAAGGAATGCTCTAAAAACTAGTTTATGACGACATTTCAAAGAATATGACGGCATTGCAGGGAATCATGTAACAGAGTCACTTAAATATTACATCATATCCTAGAGAAGAAGCTTTTCAAAAGACACGTGTGTCTATATGAATATACAGCTTTCGTCCAAGGCGATTCCAATGGCGTTATTTTTGTTTTGATCTGACGCCAATTTTAGGACTTTCAGTCGGTTTAGGGGTTTGTTTTTCTAAATTCCATTAAATTTACCATTCCTGAATCAGCTAGAAATGGATATTTTTCTCACTTGCTAATTTTTTTTCAACGTATAGCAATTTTCTTTCAAATGAGCCTTCAAACAGCTCTATATGATATTCCAGTGCCTTGCAGTGAAAAAAAAAGAAAAAAAAAGAGGACGCATCAGTGCTACCTAAAAAAGTGATTTTCCTCGCTGTTCAAGCGAGGAAATTTTAAGTAATGAAATTTCAAGCTATCATTGTTTCAAGCAATGATTATATCTCACACACTGGAGAAAACCTTTGGCTTTTTTTTTTTAGCTGGATATAATACAGAACGAACCCCAATTGCTACTGAGGTCACACCATACAGTGATTTTCTTGTTGTTCAAGCCAGGGGACTGTAAGTTTTCTGGTTAGGTTTTTGACCAAGGCGATTTCAGTGATGTACTTTTTGTTTCGATATGACGCCATTTATAGGGGTTTCTTGTTATTTTTTGAAATCCAAAGAAGCTTGTTTTCGAAATGACTAATCGATATACTAGTTACGCTTCCTGAATCAACTACAAATGGCGTATTAAAACGCGTTTTTTTTATTTTTGGTTACTAATGGCCGTAGTTCGTTCTTTACTAGGTTTTAGCTACCGCTGCAACCATGCAAGTAACGCTCTAAGAGGAGAATGAGAAAAAGAAAAATATAAACAAAAAGGACACTTGGAAAAATTACGCACAATTATTGACACCTTTAACTTTTATAGAATCACTCAGCAGGGCTCGAGTACTATGAAACTTTACAACTTACGGCACTAGGTACTTGATAGGAGACTCATCAGTAGAAAATCGCAATTCAATTGCAGAGGCCAGCAAACTTAAGTGACAGTTCATCCTTTTTTCAAAAACAAATTTCCAGATCACAATGCCGTCTGGAACGTAGCTATTACGAGTCCAAACAGAGATACTGAGAAAATAATTGCAGAACCTGAAGAACTACGGTCTGATTCGCACGGTTTTTCTTTTGAGAGGCCTTTTTCGTTCTGTCCAGAACAGAAAACATCAACGGTTTCCTGGAGGGCCTCAAGACTATTAGCTAAAAGAAGAAGTTTCTAGCATGGTCTAACTTTGAAAAATAACCCAAAAGTATATATGAGAATATTGTATCAAGAAGAGGTGGATCATCAGAAAATAAGGAGGAGAAATGACCTTCCCAAGAGTCCATATCAATCGGATTGTCCTTTGATGAAGCAGACGAAATAAGTTTTGATACGTGACGCCACAACAGCCGGGGGCTATTTTTAATGTCCCGCTAAAGATTGTACATTTGACGCCGTTTCCATTGCTTTATAATTTTTCTATATACACGCTTCTCATATTTGACGATCTGAGATAAACTACCTGACGTTGGATAGCCGGGATCAGCCCAAATATGAAACCAGTACTTGTGTTGATATCTAGCGCTCTAAAGTACGATGTCTTCGCTCTACAGTTTTTTATGTGTCTTAACTCGAATTGGCTAAAGGAAGAGATGCAGAAGCAGTGACCTTGATTGAATGAGCTAGCTCTGTTCAGCAAAAATCTAGATAAAGAGTGTTCCCATTATGGACGTACATAATAGATGATATGAAATCCGAATTTTTGACAACATATAATCTTGTGTACTCTGATATAGAGAGGTCCAAGCGATCCCAGCAAGAATTAAGAAACGCTTAGTCTTTCGCACACTTAGTGCTTCTTAAGCTCTTGAGAGACCAAGCTGTTGCTACAATGATTCCCTCCGCAATTAGCTCACTTAACAAGTCTGAGCTAAATATGCTTGGTCCTTGTTAGCGTGATCACCTGCATACTTATTGGGTTTAAAAGGATTCTTACAGTCTCTTGCGAAATGCTTGAATCTTTGGCAGTTAAAGCACTATTTAGGCTTTTCAGTTGTCAAAATCACTCGGCACAGGCAGTATTCAACCTTGCTGCCGAACTTGATTGCAAGATTAAGTTATTTTTTGTTTTAATGTTAAGTTCCGCGATCTAGAGCTTGCATACCTTATGACACTTACGACGCTACTAATAGCCCCTGTAATCTGGGAAATATCACAGTCGGCACCCACCTTGATAATACTGGCATATTCAGTTTTGATAACTCTGGTACAAATAAGTTGGAGGGGATAGCTGAAGCTTCTGCAGTGGCCAGGTTTTCATCTACGACCACAGTCGGCGGTGCATCATTTGGAAAGGGTGGCATATCCGAGTTGTTTACGCTATCAGAAAGCGGTGGAGGCTCATTGCGTTGCACTGTGTCACCGATTATTGCAGATAAATTTGAAATGAAAGATGTTGCAGAATGAAAGCCTTTTCGCTTTTCAAAAATGTCCACCAGTAAAGCATTTTTTGCACGTTTCATTCGCATACTTAATTGCATCGTTTCCAAAAAACTTTGCAGTAATTTAAATAATTGAAGCCTTCTCTTTCGCTGTCTACATATATACGTTTATTTAAAAGCCCATGGTCATGTACACAACAAAAAACACAAAAGTGAACACAACAAACAATAACACTCAACATATTTAAACCACTGTCTTTCAAACCCTTATGTCTTTTTCTATTAACTTCCTTCTGCAATAATTAGGCTTCTAGAAGTAGCCTCCAAAATCACTTATTCTTTGCAGCTTAAAGGAGACAACTCCTTGTAGGTACACCGACGCTTGTGGCAGGTAATTTCCCTTCACACAAGTTGAAGCTTACTACATTAATAAGGTTATATCAAAAAAGAAGATGCTTACACAGCGACCTCTCAATTAAGACTGTACGAGTCACCCTGATTCCCAAGTGTAAGATGTTACTGATTTGATGCCAATTTCGGAAACGCAAGCTATTACGCATGTGTCTGAAAGTTTTATTTTTAAATTTTTATTTGATGATGTAGAAGATACGATAAATATCCAACAATTTAGATTTTGACAGCAGGCATAGTACTGCACTTATTTGATTGCAATGTTGGACCCCATCCTTAAATATTTAGAAAAAATGGAGCGTGCGTTAAGGCTTTATTTACTGACATAGCCAGGGCTTTTCTACAGTCCAGACGATCATATTACAATAGAATGTGGACGCCAGTCCATTTGCTCTATGCTTTTTTGCAAGTTTTTTTTTTTCAATTGATCTCTGTGTATCCAGCTCCCTGATTGTGAGCCGTCGGAATTTTTAGTTGTTTTTGTGGTTCGTCACAAGGGGTTAAATGAACACTTTCTTGTCTAGCACTTTGCTTATTGTTTTAACTGTATTTTAACTTCTCGTGAACGTTTTAAATTTGGTGATGATATGACCTGACAGACTGACCTGAAAAGAATTTTAATGAATTAAAAGCTAAACCAAGACAGGTGAGACTAAGAGCTCTTTGCGATTTTTCACTTCATAAAAGTAGACAGCCAGACTTCCTATAATTCCTTACTACCAATGAAGAAAATTGTTAAGATACTTGGAATGCGTTTAGATTTTGACTTTGACTGTGTAAAAAATACGCCTCACTTTTATGTTCTTTTTCCAACATGAAGAGATTTGGTAAGCCAAACTAAGCTTCGCAAATCTGCATATTGCAGTTAGGTTAGAACTTCTCTTGAATATGCGTATCCAGCGTGATATCCAGGGCTGATGAAGGACCAGTCAGGCTTGAGATGGTACAAAAAAGGGCTGTAAAGTTATACTTGGACATAACTACTCAAATTATCATGATGGACTGAAACAATTCAACTTGAGTTCCCTTGATAGTCGTAGACATGATTTGACGTATCGCTTTGGACTGAAATATTCGAGCTCTCCAACTCATCGTGACAAATTTCCCGAATTTGAAGCTCCTTTTGCTAAAGGACCAAACTCTAGACTCTGACACATCAAAAAGAATTGTCTATAGTTAATGATTTACCCAGTTTCTAGTACCGAAGAGGTACTAGAAACTGGCTTTTTTTTCAGAATTTTGATGATAATGCTTTAGGAAGTATTAGTTGTTTGATGTAGTTCATTTTATGGAATAGGCTGTGAGTGTTATACTATAGATTTGTGTGTATCGAGTGTTTTATAGGAGTTTCATAACTTTACATATGACGTACCTTCGCTAGCGTTTGTCATTTTTGTTAATAAAGTATCTTATCTAGCCAAAACTAAAAATCCAGCACTAGCCAACAACAAATCTTGGAAAATGTTTGTGGAGAAATGTCTCTGGATTCTACTGCCTCTTTCTTTCACTTTTCCTGACTGATCGAACCGACGTAGGTGAGAATACGTTCAATTCTTAGAGAAGCGGATCAGAGGCTTTATCCCCATGGGCGGGGGAGGGCACGAAAAATTCCGTTACGTTTGTCAACGTTTTTCAATTTTTCGGAAGAATGAGGGGTTCTTTGGACCATTGTGAGGGGATGGAACTCGTTCCTTCACCCCCTTCGTCTCTCCCATGTGTGTACAGGTATGCAATTCGGAGATTTCAGTAATATTGGTAAACTTCAACTAAATTCGTGATGGGATTGCTGAAATTTTATGGACTCAGTACACTTTTTACCAAAATATTGGGTACATTTTCATCGGGAGGGGGGCGGGGGTCGTCTGTTTTCTCTACCGTGATGGCTCTACCTTGCTCTAAAGAACGTTTTCCTCAAACAAATGTTTTAATTTTGTTGGAATACAGTTACACCATTCAGTGTACAAAAAATCGGGAGACGTTTTTAGAAACCGGCATTGTGAACGTTTGTTCGCAACGGTGAGACAAATTTGGAAAAAATAAAAGAATACGCCATCTTTGGCTACCAAATTTGCTTTTGTTTAAGTACTTTTTGAGTATTTTACTTGAAAAAGAAATATTTAAATGTCCAGAAACTGTTATACTTTTGTGTTCTGAGATGGTGATTTTTAAATTGTGGCTCAAACGAAACTTTTATGATAGAAACTAATAAAAAGTTAAAGGAGACTTGTATGAATGTATAGACAGGAAGCGTCAGGCTCTTTTCACAGCTTGGGAGACACAGTAATTCCTCTGTTTAAAACTTACCACTAAATATTTATGTTATGTAGGTCATGGTTCATCAACGAAACAGTGGAAGAAAACGGAAAGCTGGTGGTTGCAACAGAAATGGATCTTGGATTATTAGTGCTTCCATATATTATGCAGTCCAAGAAGATTTCTCCTTTAGAACACATATTGATGGATGATGGTTTCCCAGATTTGAGGAAACTTAATCTAGATAGTATTGCTGTGCGATTAGCTATTTTCTGCGATCAAAAAGGTATATATTGATAAATTTTCCACTGTTGCAGAACTATGTCTAGAGAAAATTTTGAAGCAGGAAAGCCAGTGAGAGAGAATTCTTGTTGTTTAGAGTGGTTCAGCAGAAACTCACAGAGCCATGTGTATCTTATAAAATTAGCAAAAAATCAAGAATTCGATTATTAATGAACAAGATTTTAAATGTAGTTGTGCAGTTTTTAGCAGTAACAAGTGTCGAGTTAAAAGAAACACGGACGAAAATCAGCAACAAGTTTTTGCAGTCGAAAAGCGTTGTCAGGTTCGACTAGTTAGTTTTGCTTATTTATTTTCACGACTTAACTTGGCAACACTGATGAAAATTGGACGCTGCTTTAAAAACTTAATAATTGTGAAAGAACCAAAATAAAAATATTTGAAAAATCGCGGTTTTTTGCTAAGAATAGGCACAATATGGGCCCAAAGAAAAAAGAAGTTTTATTTCGATGTCTTTGATATTTTAGCAGAAACTATTTAAATGATTTTAACAGTTTAGGCTATAGATATTGTATTTCCACAACACATAACACTATTTTTACCGATCTCCATGCGCTTTTTCTTGTGGATGATAAGTCATGATTCATTGCTCAACCGGTTAAGACCGTATTGCTTGCTATCGCCCACTCTATGAATCACGTAAAGAAATGAATGACGATGGACTATTGCTAAATTATCTGCATGCTGACCCCCCCAACCCCCCAGACCCCCCCCCCCCCACGCCCATCATTCCCCCAAACACATCCAATCAAAGTTTTGAGATAGCCATTTTGTTCAGCGTAGTTGATTTCCAGATAGAAAATATGTTTTTGAGGAGGAAACTCCCCCACAACCCTCAGGGCAAGGGTTTTAAGTTATGCCCTGGGGGCGTATAAGGTTTTTATAGAAGGCGCTATCGTAGCAACTTCGAAAAGGGCTCATTCGATTGGAAATTCAAAAGGCTAGTTTCCTTTTTAATATTCAAAAGTGAATGGAGGGCAACTAGCCCCCCCTCCACGCCCATCATTTCCCTAAACATCTCCAATCAAAATTTTGAAATAGCCATTTTGTTCAGTGTAGTTGATTTCCATATAGAAAATGTTTTTGAGGATGAAACTCCCCCACAGCCCTCAGGGCAAGGATTTTAAGTTATGCCCTAAGGGCATATAAGGTTTTTAAAGAAGTCGTTGTCGTAGAAGCTTTGAAAAAGGCTCATTCGATTGGAAATTCAATGGGCTAGTGCCCTTTTTAATAATAGAAAGTGATTGGTAGGGCAACTAGGCCCCCCCTCTAGCCGATCATTCCCTTAACACATCCAGTAAAAATTTTGAGATTTTTTTGTTCAGCATAGCTGATTTCCAGATAGAAACTATATTTTTGAGGAGGACGCCCCCCCCCCCCACAACCCTCAGGGCAAGGATTATAAGTTATGCCCTGGGGGCATATAAGGATTTTATTGAAATCTTTGTTGTAGAAACTTGAAAAAGGGCTCATTAGATTTGAAATCCAAAGGGCTAGTACTCTTTTTAACAATCGAAAGTGATTTAAGGACGACTAATCCACCTCTCACGCCCACCTTTTCCACGAACACATCCAATCAACGTTTTTGAATTGACATTTTATTAAACGTTATTAAGACTTTTAGAAACTATGTCTTTGAGGATAACAAATCATCCCCCATAGCCCTCAGGGCAAGGGTTGTAAGTTATGCCCTGGGGGCATATAAAGTTTTTATTGAAAGTGTTGTCGTCGAAACTTCAAAAGGGCTCTTTCAATTGGAAATTGAAAGGGCTAGTGCCTTTTTTAATGGTTGAAAGTGATTGGGTAGCGACTACACCCCTCTCACGCTCACCATTTTCCTAAACACATCCAATCAAAATTTTGAGATATCAGTTTTGTTAAACGTAGTTGAACGTTCTTGAATTTAGGTCTGTTAGGATGATAAGCCCCCTCAGAGCCCTCACTACAAGGGTTTTAAGTTATGCCCTGGGGGCATATTAATTTTATATTGAAAGTTGTTGTCAAAATCAACCTGCTCTAAAGTAAAGAACGGGGACACTCGAGAACAAGACAAGAAACGGGGACTAAGTAAAGAAGAGAATAGTACCCCAAAACCTTCTGGGGAGAGGTTTTAAGTTATCCCTTGAGAGTATATAAGAATAATGGTAGCCCAATGTATTATTTGTTTTTATATTCCTTTAGAGCAGGGCACTTCGTATTGAAGAAGTTGTCGTAGAAACTTCGAAAAGGGCTCACTTAATTGGAAATTGGAGTTGCTTGTACCGTTTTCAATTGTCGGAAGTGATTGGAAGGCGACTAACACCCCTTCCACGCCCATCATTTAAACACATCCAATCAAAATTTTGAGATAGCCATTGTGTTCACCGTAGTTGATTTCCACATAGAAATTATGTTTTTGAGGACAGTCCCCCACAGCCCTTAGGGCAAGGGTTGTAAGTTATGCCCTTGGGGCATATAAGGTTTTTATAGAAGACGTTGTCGTAAAAACTTCAAAAAAGACTTATTCGATTTGAAATTCAAAGGGCTACTGCCCCTTTTAATAGTCGAAAGGGATTTGAGGGTAACTAACCCGCCTCTCACGCCCACCTTTTTCCCAAACACATCTAATCAAAACTTTGAGATAGCCATTTTATTCAACGTAGTTTTAAATTCTGGAAATTAGTTTTTTGAGGATGACAACCCCCCCCCCCCACAGCCCTCAGGGCAAGGGATGTAAATTATGCCCAGGGGGTATATAAGGTTTTTATATAATGCGTTGTCGTAGGAACTTCAAGAAGGGCTCATTCGATTGGAAATTGAAAGGGCTAGGGCCATTTTCAATAGTTGAAAGTGATTGGAGAGCTAGGCCTACTACCGCACCTCTCACACCCACTATTTCTCCAAACGCACCCCCCCCCCCACAGCCCTCAGGGCAAGGGATGTAAATTATGCCCAGGGGGTATATAAGGTTTTTATATAATGCGTTGTCGTAGGAACTTCAAGAAGGGCTCATTCGATTGGAAATTGAAAGGGCTAGGGCCATTTTCAATAGTTGAAAGTGATTGGAGAGCTAGGCCTACTACCGCACCTCTCACACCCACTATTTCTCCAAACGCATCCAATCAAAATCGAAAAACTTTCAAATGGGAGTCTCGTTTCCCCATTTGAAAGTTTATTTGTTCGTCTTAGAACGGCAGTGTGGTCTAAGAAAACAACGCCTAATTTAAAGGTGTTATGTCGATAATACGTCGTAAATATGGAGAAACGAGACCAACCCAGTAAACATCTATATGTTCAACATTTGGTTTGCAATTAGAAGACACGGAAGGCTTTGCCACTTTCACTGGAAATTGGTTTTACATTTGGGCAAGATTAAAGAAGAAAATTTACATCAAGAACTTTGAATGAACTTTGTCAATGAACTTTCTCTGAAAGTAATCTAGTGAATAATCCGGAAGTTCATTATTTTGTGAATGACCCGAAAAGTTTTTTTTTTTGTTGTATATAAATATGCTAGTTTCAATTTTATTATTTTAGTATTTCTACTGAAGATGGTCGCTGTATATGTGACCAAAATATCAGGACTTTTGTACCTGTTTTTTCACTGTCTAAATAAATGGATTTATCCCCATTTAAAAGTTTATTTACTTGATGTTTCTTTATCGGCCAAACAATAAAGATGGCACTCATTTACATGGTACACTTAAACATGGCACGCATCTATACTAGACTAAGTGGTAGGAAAAACTGTAAGAGATGGAATCTCCGGAGGAAGATGTCTTGTAGTGGCGCAGTGGGTTTAACCTCAGCTTGGTTGTACGGGACCCAGAGATTGTACCTAGCTGTTGCAAAACACTGCAGGGTTCGAGATTTAATCCCAGTGATGTGATTATGCGATAGCGTCTCCATGTTAATCCAAATAAGGATAAGAAGGATAAAGAATTTTGGAAGATATCGAATAAAACTACTAGTGCTACATACGTTTAGTGTCAGGGGACTTGATTAAAACGTAGGCGGGAAATCTGACAATTGATATAATTAATCTACAATTTTAGATTAATTAAAGGGGAAATTTCTCTCTAAGTGATAATTATTCTCCAGTTTATTTTGGCTTCCAGGAGTTATTAAAAGTCAGAACCCATTCTCCATAAATTAGGTCTAGGCTAGCTCGACAAAATCGTTCTAGGCTAAGTAGATCAGTTAATTTTAAGCTGCTAGGTCCAATAGTAAGAAAATTCTGTTCCCTAAAAGTATAGTACAATGGAAAGAAGTCATTAATGCGTCACAATTTGATTCATAAGGGACCAGGATAACATCACTGATTGGATTAGCGCTCACCATTTACGTTATGATTATCCTACACTAGTCGCTCGGCTCCAGTTACTTTTTCAGTTCTGTTTATGTTTGTCAATAGTGCCTGATTCATTCCTTTGCGGAACGGTAACTTCTATTCTTAAGCGTGGAAGAAGCCCTTTTGATCGCAGTTCATATAGGCCCATCACTGCTGCTGGCAAGATTAGTGTTTTTCGACACGCCGTGATGAATTGTGTTTTAAATTTGGTGTCGGCATTTTGGAAAATCCGTGGCTTCATGAAATCCTCTCCCCTGAGCATCTCCCTTTGCGCAAAGGCTCCCGCGACATGTAGCTCAACCTGTACCAAAAATTCAGCCGGTACCAGCACGGCATATATGGTACGCAAGTAGTTTTGTTCCCTTGTTCTTCAAGAGTTTTAATTCTGCACCCACTCGTCAATAATTGTATATATTTATTTTCTTTAGTTCATTTTTCTTTTATTCTTTATGTTCGTTAGACTTTGTTTGACTCTGTTTAGTTTGAATCTTTGATATTTAAGATCAATGTATAATTTTGAATGACGATGGCTATGGCTGTGATTTTCATATGTTTTATATGTTTAGTGCCTTATTATGACAAGAACTGCCGCTGATCGACATGGCCGTTTTTTAGTGTTCGAAAATCAAATCGTTTTATTTTTTTTTAGTAAGATTTTTGAATATGTTCTGCCCCCATATATTATTGAACGAACTGTGAAAGACTCAAACCAATTTTGGTTTCAGCCTCGTATTGGCTACCAATATGCGCATAAGGTTTTAGCTTCAATTCTTTATGATACCCAGTCTAAAGGTTATGAATTACATATTTGCGCTTTGGATTTGTCTAAAGCTTTTGATAGTATTTGCCATGCACAAGTGTGGCACTCTTTGTCAGAGTTCGGAGTGAACCTTTCTGTCATAAATTTACTTAAATTTTGGTATAGTAATTCGTTTGTTTTGTTTAAAATCTGGTACAGGGTACTACGGTAATATACCAGTTCAATCTGGAGTACGACAGGGTGGAGTGCTATCACCTCATCTATTTAATGCTTGGATTCAAAATGTGTTATCAGGAGTCAAGCCTTTGTATTTTTATTATTTATCTGATATGTCTTATATTACGTGCGCCGACGACCTGCTAGTTTTAAGCCGAACCAAGTCTATTTTGGCATTATCTGTGCAACGTATTTTTATGATGTTTCGGAATGTTGGTCTGTTTTTGAATGTTGATAAATGTGAATATTTTGTTTTCAATCCCAAATCATCAGCTCATAATTTGTCCTGTGAATCCTCAGTAATTCGCAATGTTGCGAGTTTACGGTGGTTAGTGACTAGTATTTGTTCTACACTCTCTTTTTTCGTGACTTCAGGCTCTGAGAGATGTTGGTCTTCTTTTTAAGTGGAATGTATTCGTTATTGAATAGGTATGATTTGCGCCAGATCCGTAGTGCTTATTTTAGATATTACAAATTCTTACTGTACCTTCCCACTTCATATCGTAATATACGTATTATTGAGAAGTATGGTGCTACCGACATTATCCATTGGTTTGGGTTGCTTAGTGCTAATTTAACAAGACATGCCTTTGTGTTTCTAGGCCCAAACCATAATATTATTCGTGTGTTTTTGTCTGTGATTAAGGTTTAAAAAGTTCACCAACGGTTTTTGAATTTTGTAATACTGCGTTGACTAAATGCGGTACAGTTTGCTTCAAAATTGTAGGTCAATGCATGTTACCCGTCCATTGACTTAAAAAGTTCACTAAATGCTCTTGAATTCTGAAACTCTGCGTTGAATATTCCTCTAATTAAAAAGGAAACGCTGCTGAATTTATAGGTGCTAATTTTATCTTCTTATTCTTCTAATAGCAAATGAAATGTTGCTGATACTAAAGTTGATCTGTCATCCCTATATATCCGACGTTAGTATTTTTTTCAAGACCACACTGCCTTTTCTCTGCTTCGTCATAAATTAATATTATCATGTACTTTCAGCTTTATTTATCAGTTTTCAAATCTATCTCTTTAATGTATTTCCTCTTTTTTTCTGTTAGAAAAAAATCAAAATATTTAGTTACTGTGAAACTGAAGAGTAGCTAGGTGCAGTTTGTTGGAAAGTATATCCTTGCAAGGAATTGATAAATAAATAAGGAGGTGGAAGATTGAGTGTGCGAGATAGTTATTCTCACATGCAATAACCAGCACACAAATGGAGCAATGACTTTGGTATGGTAAAGATCTTGATACAGGTTTGTTGTGATAGTAACTTGATTTCAGAATGCGTTAAGCAACATAATATGGGGGACGATTTTTCAGCTTTAACTTGTGGATGAACTAAACAAAAGCTTATGATAGCTAGTAGATGTTAATTTGTTTGGTGGTGAGAAAATAAAAAAAAAAAATCTGAGGATGACAAAATGTTGATTCGGCCTAAATACTGAATGTTTTGAGTGCTTGGATCTGAATTCTTCCGCTAACATCTTCACCTGGAAATTTCCATTTCCTTTTAAATATTTCCTTTAAGAAAATGTAAGAAAATATAACATCTTCCCACTCTATTAGAGGACCTCCTTTTCTTTTGTTACTAGAAAATCCCATTTTCGTAATTTCCCATCCTTGGACGCCACCAGGGACTTTTTTTTTGGGGGGGGGGCACCAAAAAAAAGGTTAGAGTATGAAGACAAGCAGTGTCTTATTCCTACAGATACTGATACCTCGAAACATTTTTTTTTTAAATATCAATGATAATGGTAAGGTTGTGGCTTAAATGAAATTGACTGTAGACAACCGATATTTAATGACATCGTTCATGGATGCTCTGGATATATAGTTTTCCATTTGTTGATTTGTACTGGGAGCCCGGGTTTTGCCCGCGCCCCAGCACTCGGTACGTGACACGCGTGTATATATTTGATTATCTGATTACGCATTAGCATAGTCATTGTGTTATTCTTTAGTTTTAAGTCACGAGGTGTCAAATCAGTAATTTCAATTGAATTAAGAAATTTATGGCGTTAATTCAATTCCTCCTTCTTGTTAATGCATCAAAGAATCATCCATTTCATAGGTTTTGTTTTCTCCCGGGAGCTGTTGTGATCCTCACAATTGCTTTTTTCTAACCGCAGATTTTGTTTTCGATTCGATGTGATCATCCCAGCCGCTTATCTTCTAACCTCAGATTTTTTTGTTTATTTTTTTCATTTAGAGTCTGTTATGATGGTAGTTGTAACATGTCTTCTAGCCGCAGATTTTGTTGCGTTTCATTTCCGTTTATCATTGCCTCGGAAATTTTTCCATGGCGTTTCGTTCAAAAGCCTAAGCTGGTCGGATTCATTCAAAACTTTGTGTAATTTCGCATGACGTCATATATACCAAGAAAATCCTTTGCTAACTTTTCCTCAGTGGTTGTATTTTTCCTTGCGTTGTTATATAGTTCTGTAACAACCAGGAATTTTCCATTGTCTTTGCCCTATGAAATCTGTAAATCAGGCATCAGCACAACTTATCATTTCATTTTTCATTTACAAGTTATGGCTAATAAATCAACAATTTGAGTTAAATGAAGAAATTCTGGGGTGAATTCAGTTCCTCCCTCCTGTCTATCCTTTAGAGACGCTAAAATAGCACGTTCCTTATCCGGGTTGAAGCGGTAGCTAGCAACCTAGTAAGAGACGATCACGATCAATGTTAAGAAATATAAAAACCCATAGCTCCTAAACAAAAAGCACACCATTAGAACCGCCTTGTCCGAAACCCCTATATAGAAAACTTTCTGTCATTTGCCTTGAACAGCAAGGGAAATATATTGGCTTGAAAATCAAGAAAGTTGACTTTAACCACGCTATTCTCCACAAACGGCATATTTTTTTCTTTCTTCTTTTCCACAGGTAGCTTGGCACTGGAACATCGTAGAGAGTTGTTCAATGGCTCTTTCTAAGGTAATTAATTGGTTTAAAAATCTTTTGTAACTAAAATAAATTATTTCGAAAAGAGAATAAATTTTTCCACTATAAAACTGCATTTTTGATGTCTTTTCATACTGCAGTCTTTTCAAAGATATTTGATTTTTGTACATAAATCATGATCGTATACCAGCGGTAAGATTTGAACCCACGCCTCCAAAGAAATTACATTAAAAGACAATTATGGTATAGGTTAGTAATTCAACAGATAGCTTGGCACTGGAACATCGTAGCGAGTTGTTCAATGGCTCATTTTAAAGAAAATTAATGGGGTTAAAAACTTCTTGTAATTAAAATAAATTATTTTTATTACATTACGAAATTTTAATTATGTTCCTTAAGAAATCCTCATAAGTTAAAATTTCCCATACAAAATTTGAACTCAAGCCAACTGGGTGAGAGCTATTCCAATCTCTAGACCATATAGGATTTATTAAAATATCCGATTAATGACTTTTATGTTAAAGAACAAATTATAAACCTAGTTAGCTGTCTGATTATTTGAGGATCGTCTCTTACTACTCCAAAGAAGAAAAAGCCGTAGGCTTTTTCCTGTTTGTAATTACAGTAAAGAACGATCTCTCGCCCATAGTAACTGATGTATGGCGGTTCCAGGGGTAGCTTCAAGCTATCCAGATTGCAGCGGTATCCGGGTTGCGGCGGCAGCTGTAACCTGGAGTCTCTTTGCTTAAACAACCAAGAAAATATGTCGGCTTGTTATTAAACAAAAATTACAATAAAGAACGACACCTAGCCCATGTTAACTGAAACATAAATAGGGATTATGTAATTTCCATTTAAAATAAAGAACGACCTCTTGCCTATACTAAAGTTTATACGCCATTAATTATAGTATAGGTTAGTAATTCAACAGATAGCTTGGCACTGGAACACCGTAGAGAGTTGTTCAATGGCTCATTTTAAAGAAAATTAATGGGATTAAAATTCCATACTATTTTCAAAAATATTTGATTTGCAGAAAAGCACAATGATTGTGTCATTCTTTGGTTTTAAGCCAAATTTTTGTCTGCAATTCAATGTGATTTTTTTGCTGTTTCTTTTTCTGTGACTTTTTCTTAAACTGTACTGTATCATTTGTCATCTTGTGTAATTTTGAACGTGCCATAGATACTAAAAACTAATTCTTCCTTGTGGTTTATCCTTCACAGGCTCACACACGCTAATCTAAGGCGCTCCTTTATTCCATTGTAATCATCCCTATGGCTTTTCTTGTTACCGCAGATTTTGTTGTCCATTATTTTTCATTTTGGATTCATTGCGATGTTTGTTGTCGCATGTCTTCTAGCCCGATCTCTTTAGTGCTTCATTTTCGCCCATCATTACCTCGGATATTTTCCCACGCCTCTTGTTTAAGCTGTTCGGATTCATTCAAAATCGTGTTTAATTTTGCGTGACGTCATAGATACAAAAAAAAATTCCCCAGCTTGACTCCAGTCGTTATATCTTTGCTTTAACTTCGTTGTTATATAATTAAGAAACAAGCAGGAATGTTCCAATGCCTTTGCCTTCTCGAATATTCAAATTACGTATTGGCATAATCATTGGTTTATTTTTTAGTTTCAAGTCATATGGTGGCAAGTCAACTTTTCTAGTTGAATTAAGATTTTTGCCGTTTCTTGTTTCATGCCTTTTTGTTTAGCTAATTTAAGCTCTTGATTAGTGCCCCCCCCTGCCTCCCAAACTTTTCAGGCCAAATTAAAACCTAATTATTATTATTAATGAAATTTTCCGTTTATTTATATCTGACTTTTCTTACGTTAGAATCCGTAGAATTATCAATTATCTCGTCCAGGTTGATTGTTTCCAATTCTTCGCGTTCTATGTTCATTAAAGCTAAATCATTTATTCGTTTATGACCCATAGTCGATCTGACCTTTCTTACTAATTGGTGTAAGTGCTTCGATTCTGTTCATCAAATTTGTTTTGGAATATTTTCAATTATTACGAAGTATCTGATAAACGATTCAAAATGATAGTTGCACTCTTTGAAGATAGAGAATGTTGAATGCACACAGAAAGTGAAGGTACGTGTTTATTACAGATTATGTATAGTGTCAAAAATGGATGTGTCCTATCCCCGTTCCTGTTTTTTATTGTTATCAACTGGAGTGAAGACTGTAGTCTCACTGGAGTGAAGATTTGCAATCGAAAGATCTCCGATCTGGACTTCGGCGACGACGTTGTTCTTTCCGATGAAGCAAAACAGCGACTGCAGCTACTACTTGACGCCGTAGATGAAAATGCCAAAAGTTGGGCTTACATGGAATGTCAAAGAGCATAACTGCTACATCTGACCTCTCCACTGACACTGAAATACAAAAGTAAAACAATTAAATAGGAATTTAAGTATGTCGAGAGATGGATTGATTTTAATGGTGAAAAAGCCAACAAAATCAAGAATAGGATTGGACAAGCCTACATCGGCTTTAAGTAGCTGAAACCAATCCAGTGCAATAGAGAATAGCCTATGCGCTTAAAGCCCTGATTCTTTCACATAGCTCATGCACAGCAATGTGATGTCTATTGTCCTCTGTGCAAGTGAATGCTGAAAACTAAATGTCCAACTGGAGAAACACGTCCTAGCTTTTGAAAACATGTGCCTTAGAGCATATTGTAGCAGTAAAATGTCAGAACATACAAGTTTGCTGGCGAACTGGTCAACCGTTAGTTACAGACCTTCTGAAACATAGGAGATGGCATAACTTTGACAAGTGGTCATTTTTACGCTAGAGGTTCGACTCCCATGTACATTTTATGAGTGATGCCCTAAAGGGAGGTACAAAAGAGGTCGACCAAAACACACCCTATGATGGCAATATGAACAGGATTTAAGTAGAGGGAGATGTCTCTTCAACCACAGTGGGAGGGCGTCAGGACTGTAGATCAGCTCTATGATGTCTGGGGAAGTTTTGCAGACACCCTATACGCCATTCCTGGCTACAGAGGATCTAAAGTCTAAGATAAACGACGACTCATTACTGGACACCGACGTTGTAATCGCTAATAATATTTGATATTCAACTTTTATGTTTACAAAGACCCCTTCATCTCAGTATTGCACAATTAATTCTAACACATCAATGATTTTCTTTAAGGAAATGTGTCGGTATTGAATGATTTTTTTGTTATATCTTGGAGTTCATGGAACATCTAAATGGGATATAAATCACAGCAATATTATACCGATATTGCTACTCATTTTTAAGAAAATCGTGATGAAAATGTGAGAAAAATGAAAATTTAGGTTCAATTTGCTTAAACTTATTGCTAAGTGCGCCCTTTGCTTTAATTTTAAAAAATACAAATTTAAAAATTGCAAAATGGTTATAACAGTTAGATTATTTATTTGAAATTTTGCACCCCTTACCTTTCTGCGCCCGGGGCAAGTGTCCCCTCTTTCCCCCCTTCCCCTTAAAACTACCTCTGTTTACGAGGGTTGTTATTTTTTTTTATATATATATCCGATTTTCTGTAAAGGGAAGATGGGTGAATATGTAAAATTGTTTTCATTACCGAAAACAATGTGCAATCAAGGTCTCTTCTTTACATAATCACCTTGACCGGTTTAGCATTTGTCATATCTGTAACCATGCTTTTGTAATACCCTTTTCATAAAAATTTGCTGCCAATGTTTTGGGTTAGCTCAGATGATTTCTTAGAGCTCCTTCTCAGTTGGAAACACTGCCCAAAAGGAACTTTTCAATTCAGGGTAAAGACGGAAATCTTCGGTGCTGGATAGGGACTGTTTGTGTTCGTGTTCGTTTTCAAAATTTTATTTGGTTTGTGTTCAAAATTCTAAGATAGCTCAGAGTTTAGAGTAGCCAGCCCTCAAGAAGGTGTAACTTCACTAGGTCTGAAACATAATGTGAGCCTTTTTATGATAATCTGTGCTAATTTTTCATGTATAGTTGAGAATTTGTTTACGATGTAAATAAAACCTGCTAGTAATTGTAATTTATTCAAGTGTAGTATCTGTTTTCTTGTTATGACGTCAATCTGTTTCATGTTCTCTTTTTCCTCTTTGCTCCTTTTAAAATTGTAAGCGGTTAATAATCTTTATCATTTTAAAATTGCAAAAATAACTTGACATTAATTCTTGCGTAATACAAATCATAATATTCAAATTTAAACGAACAACATTTTAATAATCAACAGTCGAAAAAAAACTGAAATAAACATGTTTAATTCGTATTTGCAATAGTAGGTCTAAAGAACGAATATACACAAATGAAGCAAGAGATTCCATGGGGAAGTGAAAACGTTGGAAATATGTTGGCAGGTGAAATCTATAGTTACACACTGAAGCAATATAAGACGGCGCTAGTTGCATCAAAAAGTCGTAATAGAACTGATCTAGAGGCATTCTATAGGAAGGAAATAGAAAATATGATTCAAAATAAAGATGAATGGCTGTGCACAACTGATTGTAGCAACCTAGATCGGAACCTTACGAATGGTACCAGCGGTTGGAAGCTGGTGATAAAAAAGGTGACTGAGAAACTATGCTCTACAAGTATTTCTGCTGATGTGGAAATACCTGAGTGGATCAGTTTTTGGCAGCGTTATTGGCAGCCAAGGTTGCTCACAACTACAATAAGTCAGATCGAGGAAGAGCAGATAAAAGCTGAGCTCCGTAATGGAACTGAACCTCATCAAATATCAGTAGCGTTTCCCGAGCGAACCCCAGTTTGGGTTAACTTTCAAGTTCACCGCATTCGGTTTGAAAAAGATATAGCTGATTTTCCTAAAGATGCAGAGTTTGCACTACTAAGTTCGCTAAAACCTCCCATGAACTCTGCCTCTTCCTTTGGCAAAGTTGTTGCAAAATTGCACATTCTGTTTCCGAAACTAACTTATTATGAACTAAAAGTAACTTATGCTGAATACCAAGAGAAAATGGGATCGTGTATGCAACAGAAGCCGAAAAAAATTCTTTGATTGGTTAACAGAATAACTCCCTGCATTCCCTGCCACAAAGCCTGGAGGGTATAAATCTTATTCGGGTTGCAGCGGTAGCTAGCAACCTAGTAAAAGACGTTCACGTCCTATACTAAAAAATGTTATAGCCCATAACTCTTGAAAATAGTGTCAGATCAAAACAAGAAGTACAGTATTTGAATCACCATGTCCGAAACCCATATATAGGAAACTTACGTCCCTAGGATTGAATAACGAAGAAAATCTATTGGCTTGAAAATCAAGAAAAGTTGCTGAAACCACGATATTCTGCATCGGCAGCATTTTTTTTTTCAAATAGAGGGGCACTAGAAAGTTCTATGGAGCTATTTAATGGTTCATTTTAAAGGAAATTGATGGTAAAAACCTTTTTGTAATTAAAAACAATAATTTTTAAAATAAAATCAATTTCTTAAGAAAAACTGTATTTTTCATGTACAAGATTGATCAACGACGTCATAATCATAGGTTGTAGTCAGGTCGTCTCTTACTATTCCAATTAAGAAAAAGACATAAGCCTTTTCCTGTTTGTAAAATTCCACAGTATCTAGTATAAGAGATGGATAATGTTTTAAGGGTTTTTTTTACATAAATTTTGACAAGGGATTACAACATTACATGAAGGATCGGTATAGCTCTATAAATTGAGATTATGTAAGTTTCATCGCTATCGTGGTTCTATAGTAAAGAACGATAAGAAGCCTATGGTTGTGTAAAGTGATATAAATGGGTATGTCAGTGTTGTGGATGAAGAGATATTTTAAATCTGGTAAAGAACAAACAACGGCATTTAGTAACAGAATTTAAATATAAAGCAAGTATCTTTTGAGAAGTTTTATAGTAAACAATGAACGCTTGTCCATGATAACTAAAACTGTTCATGGTTGTCCAGGTTTCAGCGGTAGCTAGCAACCTAGTAAGAGGCGATCACTTGCCATTGTAAAAAATTAAATATCCAATAGCTCTTAAAACTAGGGTCAGATCAAAAAAAGAATTACAATATTAAAACCACCTTGTTCAGTAACACTATATAGGAAACTAGCTGTCTCTTGGCTTGAATTACGAGGAATATTTATTAGCTTGAAAAACAAAAAAGTGGCTCCAAGCACGATATTCTAGATTGACGGCATCTTTTTCCTCCGTTTTCTTCTGTGCAGCTAGCAGGGCACTGGAAAATCATAGAGAGTTGTTTAATGGCTCATTTTAAAGGAAGTGGATGTATTTACAAACCATTAATAATTAACAAAAATGATTTTAGAACACAATCAATTTTTTACGAAAAACTGCATTTTTCTATAACTCCGTAGTAGAAAACGTTATTAACATCTTCCTGCACATGAAAATCAAAATAGGATTTTTAACATTATAAAAAACATGTAGACATAGTAATGTAAAATGCATCCGGGTTCTAGCGGTAGCTAGCAACCTAGTAAGAGACGATACATAAAGGATCGATACAGTTCATTCTAAATGTGGACTATTTAAGGTTCATCGGATATCCGGGTTGCAGCGGTAGCTAGCAACCTAGTAAGAGACGATGACGATCACACTCCACAGTAAAAAATGAAATAGTCCATGACTCATAAAACTAGAATCAGATAAAAAAAAATCGAAGTACACTTAGAACCGCCTTGTCCGAAACCACTACATAGGGAACTTACCGTCCTTTGGCTTGAACAATAAGGAAAATATATTGGCTTGAAAATCACGAAATGTGGAAGCTACTACGATATTATGCATAAACGGCATCTTTTTTGGTTTCCATTTTTTTCTGTTAAAAAAGAAAGATATCTCTTCTTTGCGTGTCCAGTACTTTCGATTTTTTAAATTCCTTCTTTTTCTCCCTCCTTGGTACCGCATTGGGAAGATAATGTCAAGATTCGGATTGAATGATGTTTTCGAGAGAGTTGCTGTGTTGAGCTGAAAGCTATCAGATATAAACCTAGTAAGAGACGATCACGTCCAATGTTAAGAAATATAAAAACTCATAGCTCCTAAAAAAGGAGTCAGATCAAAACAAAAAGTACACCATTAAAACCGCGTTGTCCGAAACCCCTGTATAGGAAACTTTCTGTCATTTGGCTTGAACAGCAATGGAAATATATTGGATTGAAAATCAAGAAAATTTACTTTAACCACGTTATTCTCCACAAACGGCATATTTTTTGCGTTCATTCATGCGGTGAACTTGAAAGTTAACCCAAACTGGGGTTCGCTCGGGAAACGCTACTGATATTTGATGAGGTTCAGTTCCATTACGGAGCTCAGCTTTTATCTGCTCTTCCTCGATCTGACTTATTGTAGTTGTGAGCAACCTTGGCTGCCAATAACGCTGCCAAAAACTGATCCACTCAGGTATTTCCACATCAGCAGAAATACTTGTAGAGCATAGTTTCTCAGTCACCTTTTTTATCACCAGCTCCCAACCGCTGGTACCATTCGTAAGGTTCCGATCTAGGTTGCTACAATCAGTTGTGCACAGCCATTCATCTTTATTTTGAATCATATTTTCTATTTCCTTCCTATAGAATGCCTCTAGATCAGTTCTATTACGACTTTTTGATGCAACTAGCGCCGTCTTATATTGCTTCAGTGTGTAACTATAGATTTCACCTGCCAACATATTTCCAACGTTTTCACTTCCCCATGGAATCTCTTGCTTCATTTGTGTATATTTGATAACGCTCCTTGATCTTTTGTCTAGCCTGCTCAATTCTTGCTTCTCTGTAATCTTCGTCATTTTGATAACGCTCCTTGATCTTTTGTTTGGCTGTCTCAATTTTTGCATGTCTATAATCTTCATCATTGTGATAACACATCTTGCTGTTTTGTTTTGTTCTCTCAATTATTACTTCTCGATACGCCTGGTCGGTTGAATACCTTTGTTTTTTTCTTTTCAAGTTACTATCTCTGTTGTTTGTGTAGTACTGTTTTTTTAACTTGCGTGCAGCTTGCTTGATTGAAACCATTATGTAATTATGAATGAGAACATTTACAGTTCTGACGCTTCTTATATAGTAATTATGACATCACGGCGTAATGATTTTATTTCATGATGACGTCATGGCGCAATGATATTATTTCATGACGTCTTCAGAAACCACAACATAATATCGTGTTTTTCTATTCACGTCATAGCTCTATTTTACCTATTAGGGTTTCAGATAAGGTAATTCTAATGATGCACCTTTGTTTTGATCTGACTGTATTTTTAGGAGTTTTGGGTTTTTATATTTCTTAGCATTGGACTGATCGTCTCTTGCTAGGTTGCTAGCTACTGCTGAAACCCAAATTATGAGAAGCAGCCTGGCCGAGTGGTCTAAGGCACTGGTGTTAGCCACCAGTCTCTTCGGAGGCGTGGGTTCAAATCTTACCGCTGGTATACGATTATGTTTGAAAGACTGCAGTGTGAAAAGACATCAAAAATGCAGTTGTTGGTGGAAAAATTTATTCTCTTTTAGAAATAATTTATTTTAGTTACAAAAGGTTTTTAACCCAATTAATTTCCTTTAAAATGAGCTATTGAACAACCCTCTACGATGTTCCAGTGCCAAGCTATCTCTGGATACAAAAGAAAAAAAAAGAAAAAATATCCCGTTTAGGCAGAATGTTGTAGTAGCTGCCACTTTTCTTGATTTTCAAGCAAATATATTTCCCTTGCTGTTCAAGCTAAGGGACAGAAAGTTTACTATACAGGGGTTTCGGACAAGGCGGTTCTAATGGTGTACTTTTGAATTTGATCTGACTCCTTTTTTAGGAACTATGGGTTTTTATATTTCTTAACATTGGACGTGTTCGTCTCTTACTAGGATGCTAGCTACCGCTGCAACCTGGATTGCTAGCTACCGCTGCAACCCCGATAATAGAGTTCGTTATTTATTATAAGAAAAAATTAAGTTTTCCTTAAAAAATAATTAATTTAAAAGAAAATTAAGTAGAAACGGCACTAGATCTAGAGATTTCCTTTAAAATGAGCCATTGAACAACTCTCTACAATGTCCCAGTGCCAAGCTATCTGTGGAAAAGAAGAAGAAGAAGAAAGAAACAAAAAAATATCCCGTTTGTGGGATATTTTTTTTGGCCGAGTGGTCAAAGGCGCTGGTGTTAGTCACCAGTCTCTTCGGATGTGTGGGTTCAAATCCTACCACTGGTATACGATTATGATGTCATTGATCAATCTTTAATATGACATATGCAATTTTTCGTTCAAAACCGATTCTATTTTAAAAATAAATTGTCTTAAGTACAAAAAGTTTTTAACGACATTAATTTCCTTTAAAATGAACCATTGAACAACTCTCTACGATGTTCCAGTGCCAAGCTATCTGTGGAAAAGAAGAAGAAAGAAAAAATATCCCCTTTGTGGAGAATAACGTGGTAAAAGTCAATTTTCTTGATTTTCAACCCAATATATATTCTTTGTTATTCAAGCCAAAGGGCGGTAAGTTTCCCTTATAGGAATTTTGGACAAGGCGATACTAATGGTGTACTTTTTGTTTTGATCTGACTCTTTTTTTAGGAGTTATGAGTTTTTATATTTCTTAACATTGGACGTGATCGTCTCTTACTAGGTTGCTAGCTACCGCTGCAACCCGGATTCCTAAAGAAATGTATTTCTTAGGGTTGGACGTGATCGTCTGTAACTAGGTTGCAAGCTACCACTGCAACCCAGATCAAGTTGCCTATATGAGTTATTATTGGCAGGAGTTCGTTCTTTAATAAAATTTTAAGAATCAGGCAGCTATCTAAATCCAATATATGCAATTTTTTTGTTCTCCAAGTGATCATCTTTCAACATGATTCCGAAGGATTTGAGTTCAACACACTCTGTGGTAACGATTGATCTTTTTCTTTTCCCTGTTGGATCACTTACTATGAGATAAACTTCGGTTCTGACTGTGACAAACAGGAAAAAGCCCATGGCTTTTTCTTATTTGGAATAGTAAGAGACGACATTGAAAGAGTCACGTACCAAACTTCCATTCAAAAGTTGAATTTATTATCTTAACGTTTAGTTACTATGTGCCATGGTTTGCTCTTTACTCGGCTTCAACTATATCCACTGAAAGTAGCTTAGGCCCCATTTACCATAAATGTTATCGATCCTTTATGTAATTACATAATCCCTATTTATGTTTCAGTTAACATGGGCTAGGTGTCGTTCTTTATTGTAAACTGGCCGAGTGGTCCAAGGTGCTGGTGTTAGCCACCAGTCTCTTTGGAGGCGTAGGTTCAAATCTTACCGCTGGTATACGATTATGATTTATGCACAAAAATCAAATATCTTTGAAAATATCTTTGTCCAATGTTAAGAAATATAAAAACCCATAACTCCTAAAAAAAGAGTCAGATCAAAACAAAAAGTACACCATTAGTATCGCCTTGTCCAAAATTCCTATAAGGGAAACTTACCGCCCTTTGGCTTGAATAACAAAGAATATATATTGGGTTGAAAATCAAGAAAATTGACCTTTACCGCGTTATTCTACACAAAGGGGATATTTTTTTCTTTCTTCTTCTTTTCCACAGATAGCTTGGCACTGGAACATCGTAGAGAGTTGTTCAATGGCTCATTTTAAAGGAAATTAATGGCGTTAAAAAATTTTTGTAAGTGAAACAATTTATTTTTAAAATAGAATCAGTTTTGTACGAAAAATTGCATATTTCATATTAAAGATTGATCAATGACGTCATAATCATATACCAGTGGTAGGATTTGAACCCACACCTCCGAAGAGACTGGTGACTAACACCAGCGCCTTGGACCACTCGGCCAAAAAAAATATCCCACAAACGGGATATTTTTTTCTTTCTTTCTTCTTCTTCTTCTTTTCCACAGATAGCTTGGCACTGGGACATTGTAGAGAGTTGTTCAATGGCTCATTTTAAAGGAAATCTCTAGATCTAGTGCCATTTCTACTTAATTTTCTTTTAAATTAATTATTTTTTACGGAAAACTTAATTTTTTATTATAATAAAGAACGAACTCTATTATCGGGGTTGCAGCGGTAGCTAGCAATCCAGGTTGCAGCGGTAGCTAGCATCCTAGTAAGAGACGAACACGTCCAATGTTAAGAAATATAAAAACCCATAGTTCCTAAAAAAGGAGTCAGATCAAATTCAAAAGTACACCATTAGAACCGCCTTGTCCGAAACCCCTGTATAGTAAACTTTCTGTCCCTTAGCTTGAACAGCAAGGGAAATATATTTGCTTGAAAATCAAGAAAAGTGGCAGCTACTACAACATTCTGCCTAAAAGGGATATTTTTTTCTTTTTTTTTCTTTTGTATCCAGAGATAGCTTGGCACTGGAACATCGTAGAGGGTTGTTCAATAGCTCATTTTAAAGGAAATTCATTGGGTTAAAAACCTTTTGGAACTAAAATAAATTATTTCTAAAAGAGAATAAATTTTTCCACCAACAACTGCATTTTTGATGTCTTTTCACACTGCAGTCTTTCAAACATAATCGTATACCAGCGGTAAGATTTGAACCCACGCCTCCGAAGAGACTGGTGGCTAACACCAGTGCCTTAGACCACTCGGCCAGGCTGCTTCTCATAATTTGGGTTTCAGCAGTAGCTAGCAACCTAGCAAGAGACGATCAGTCCAATGCTAAGAAATATAAAAACCCAAAACTCCTAAAAATACAGTCAGATCAAAACAAAGGTGCATCATTAGAATTACCTTATCTGAAACCCTAATAGGTAAAATAGAGCTATGACGTGAATAGAAAAACACGATATTATGTTGTGGTTTCTGAAGACGTCATGAAATAATATCATTGCGCCATGACGTCATAATGAAATAAAATCATTACGCCGTGACGTCATAATTACTATATAAGAAGCGTCAGAACTGTAAATGTTCTCATTCATAATAACATAATGGTTTCAATCAAGCAAGCTGCACGCAAGTTGAAAAAACAGTACTACACAAACAACAGAGATAGTATCTTGAAAAGAAAAAAGCAAAGGTATTCAACCGACCAGGCGTATCGAGAAGTAATAATTGAGAGAGCAAAACAAAACAGCAAGATGTGTTATCACAATGATGAAGATTATAGACATGCAAAAATTGAGACAGCCAAACAAAAGATCAAGGAGCGTTATCAAAATGACGAAGATTACAGAGAAGCAAGAATTGAGCAGGCTAGACAAAAGATCAAGGAGCGTTATCACAATGATAAACTTTATAGAGAAGCAACAATTGAGCAGGCTAGACAAAAGAGCAAGGAGCGTTATCACAACCTAGACAAGAATATCTAGGTTGCAGCGGTAGCTAGCAACCTATTAATTACATAATCCGGGTTGCAGTGGTAGCTAGCAACCTAGTAAGAAACGCACAAATAAAAAGATGATCATTAGAAGAACAAACCATTGCTTATATTGGACTTAGTTAGCTGCCTGATTCTTTGAGGTTCGTCTCTTACTATTTCAAAGAAGAAAAAGCCATAGGCTTTTTCCTGTTTGTTTACATTAAAGAATGAACTATAGTCTATAGTAACTGGAATCTGGGTTGCATCCGGGTTGCAGCGGTAGCTAGCAACCTAGTAAGAGACGATCACCTCCAATGTTAAGAAATATAAAAACCCGTAGCTCCTAAAAAAAGAGTCAGATCAAAACAAAAAGTACACCATTAGAACCGCCTTGTCCAAATCCTCCATAAAGGAAACTTACCGCCCTTTGGCTTGAATAAAAAAGAAAATATAGTGGCTTGAAAATAAAGAAAATAGACTTTTACCACGTTATTCTCCCCAAACGGCATATTTTTTTCTTTTTTTTTCTTTTTCTTTTCCACAGATAGCTTGGCACTGGAACATCGTAGAGGGTTGTTCAATAGCTCATTTTAAAGGAAAATAATTGGGTTAAAAATCTATAGTAACTAAAATAAATTATTTCTAAAAGAGAATAAATTTTTCCAATAAAAACTGTATTTTTGATGCAGTGACGTCATAATTACTATATAAGAAACGTCAAAACTGCAAATGATCTCATTCATGAATACATAATGGTTAGATCAATTATAATAAAGAACGACCTCTTTCCTATACTACATTTTATAGGCCACTTATCCGGGTTGCAGCGGTAGCTAGCAACCTAGTAAGAGACGATCACGTCCAATGTTAAGAAATATTAAAATCCATAGCTCCTGAAAAAAGAGTCAGATCAAAACAAAAAGTACACCATTAGAACCACCTTGTCCAAAACCCCTATTAAGGAAACTTATCGCTCTTTGGCTTGAATAGCAAAGAAAATATATTGGCTTAAAAATCAAGAAAATTGACTTTAACCACGTTATGCTCCGCAAACGGGATATTTTTTTCTTTCTTTCTTTTCCACAGATAGCTTGGCACTGGAACATCGTAGAGAGTTGTTCAATGGCTCATTTTAAAGGAAATCTCTAGATCTTGCGCTATTTGTACTTTATTTTTTTTTTTTAATTAATTTTTTTTTTACGAAAAACTTAATTTCTTATATACAATATTAATCAATGACGTCATAGTCTTTGGATGTAGTTAGTACATAAAGTCTGGATCATCGAATTAAAGCTGAAACTAAGTAAAGAACAATTATGCCTCCATATATTCACAGTGATGTATAAAATTTCCCATTACATCTGTAAACTGTTCCACAGTTGCCGGTTCATACCTTGGAAGCTTTTCACTAAACTTGCAACATTTCTTTTGGATATTACTATGAGGTTTTGCGAAAGCATCTCTAGCTGACTTTTCAACAAAATCCATTCTTTCAGAGATAATTTACATTAAAAGACGATCACTGAAATAACAAACCATTCCATACATTGGGCTTAGTTAGCTACTTGATTGTTTGAGTTTCGTCTCTTACTATTTAATTAAAAGAAGAAAAAGCCGTAGACTTTTTCCTGTTTGTATTAATAGTTAAGAAATGAACTCAAGTCCAAAGAAACTGAACCCTGGGGTTCATTCATATTATCTTCATTATTTTAGCTAGAATGTAAATAAACAAGTTTCTTTTTTAAATTTTAAATTGAAAAGATAGTGCTTTTAATTCAACATATTAAAAGTTCTCCCGGACGGAGAATCTAACCCCCTTCTCCCAGGTAACAGGTGGCCATGCTTACCATTATACTATCGAAGGCTTATAAAATAAAAGTTACATATAAGATATGATAATAATTTTTTAATCCGGGTTGCAGCGGTAGCTAGCAACCTAGTAAGAGACGATCACGTCCAATGTTTTACATTAAAGAACGATCTCTCGTCCATATCCGGGTTGCAGCGGTAGCTAGCAACCTAGTAAGAGACGATCACCTCCAATGTCAAGAAATATAAAACCCCCCAACTCCTAAAAAAAGAGTCAGATCAAAACAAAAAGTACACCATTAGAACCGCCTTGTCCGAATCCTCTATAAAGGAAACTTACCGCCCTTTGGCTTGAATAACAAAGAAAATATCTTGGCTTGAAAATCAAGAAAATTGACTTTTACCACGTTATTCTCCACAAACGAGATATTTTTTTCTTTCCGCTTTTTTTTTCTGCTCAGCTAGCTGGGCACTGGAAAATCATAGAGAGCTGTATAATAGCTCATTTTAAAGGACATTGCAACATCTAGTCACTTTTGTATTTAAAAATAAAATACTTTTTAAAGTAGAATCAATTTTGTCAAAAAAATTGCATTTTTGATGTATTTTCATACTGCAGTCTTTTCAAAGATATTTGAATTTTGAAGCAATAAAACAGTCCATGTAATGAACTCTATAGTAATAATAGCTACTTGTCTCAATAGTAACCGAAACTCCTGGAACCAAAATTTTCTTTTTTGGCTTAATCGCTAAAATTATTATGTAAACTGCAAAAATATTTATGATACCTTACATTAAAAGACGATCACTGAAATAACAAACCATTCCATACATTGGACTTCGTTAGCTACTTGATTGTTTGAGTTTTGTCTCTTACTATTTAAAAGAAGAAAAAGCCGTAGGCTTTTTCCTGTTTGTATTTATAGTTAAAAAACGAACTCAAGTCCAAAGAAACTGAACACTGTGGTTCATTCATATTATCTTCAATATTTTAGCTAGAATGTAAATAAACAAGTTTCTTTTTTTAATTTAAAATTGAAAAGATAGTGCTTTTAATTCAACATATTAAAAGTTCTCCCCGACTGGGAATCGAACCCCCTTCTCCCAGGTAACAAGTGGGCATACTTACCATTGGACTATCGAAGACTTTTAAAATAAAAGTTACATATAAGATATGATAATAATTTTTTAATCCGGGTTACATAAAGGCTCGATCATCGAATTTTTACATTTTTACATTAAAATCCGGGCTGCAGCGGTAGCTAGCAAACTAGTAAGAGACGATCACGTCCAATGTTAAGAAATATAAAAACCCCTAACTCCTAGAAAAATAGTCAGATTAAAACAAAAAGTACACCATTAGAACCGCCTTGTCCGAAACCCCTATAAAGGAAACTTACCACCCTTTGGCTTGAATAACAAAGAAAATATATTGGCTTGAAAATCAAGAAAATTGACTTTAACCACGTTATTCTGCACAAACGGGATATTTTTTTCTTTCTTTTGTTTCCAGAGATAGCTTGGCACTGGAACATCGTAGAGAGTTGTTCAATGGCTCATTTTAAAGGAAATCTCTAGATCTAGCGCCTTTTGCACTTGATTTTTTTATTAATTATTTTTCACGAAAAACTTAATTTTGTATATACAATATTGATCAATGACGTCATAGTCGTTGGATGTAGTACATAAAGGCTCGATCATCGAATTTAAGCTGAAACTAAGTAAAGGACAATTATGCCTCCATATATTCACAGTGATGTATAAGATTTCCCATTACATCTGTAAACTGTTCCACAGTTGCCGGTCCATACCTTGGAAGCTTTTCACTAAACATGCAACATTTCTTTTGGATATTACTATGAAGTTTTGCGAAAGCATCTCTAGCTGACTTTTCAACAAAATCTATTCTTTCAGAGATAATTTTAATCTTTAATTTTGAATATTTTTCGTAATCCCGGTAAAACATTCGTAAAATTTTTCTCAGTTTACAAAGTTATAATAAAGAACGACCTCTTGCCTATACTAAATTTTATAGGCCACTTAACTATAGTATAGGCTAGTACAGTTATTATATTTAACAATATATTAAAATTTTCCACTAAAAGACGGTCATAGGAATAAAAACCCAATACATACATTTGATTTAGTTAGCTACTTGATTGTTTGAGGCTAGTCTCTTACTATTTCAAAGAAGAAAAAGCCGTAGGCTTTTTCCTGTTTGTAATCAATTAGAAAGAGTTCTACCTTTAATCCGGGTTGCAGCGGTAGCTAGCAACCTAGTAAGAGATTACAGTAAAGAACGATCTCTCGCCCATATATAGGTTCCAGCGGTAGCTAGTCCGGGTTGCAGCGGTAGCTAGCAACCTAGTAAGAGACGATCACGTCCAATGTTAAGAAATATAAAAACCCATAGTTCTTAAAAAAAGAGTCAGATCAAAACAAAAAGTACACCATTAGAACCGCCTTGTCCGAAACCCCTGCATAGTAAAATTTCTGTCCCTTGGCTTGAACAGCAAGGGAAATATATTGGCTTTAAAATAAATAAAAGTGGCAGAGACTACAACATTCGGCCTAAACGGGATATTTTTTTTTTTTTTTTTTTTTTTTCTTTTTTCTTTTTTCTTTTCCACAGATAGCTTGGCACTGGAACATCGTAAAGGGTTGTTCAATAGCGCATTTTCAAGGAAATTAATTGGGTTAAAAATCTATAGTAACTAAAATAAATTATTTCTAAAAGAGAATAAATTTTTCCACCAAAAACTGCATTTTTGATGTCTTTTCACACTGCAGTCTTTCAAACATAATCGTATACCAGCGGTAAGAATTGAACCCACGCCTCTGAAGAGACTGGTGGCTAACACCAGTGCCTTGGACCACTCGGCCAGGCTGCCTCTCATAAATAAATATATATGTGAATTTGGGTTGCAGCAGTAGCTAGCAACCTAGTAATAGACGATCAGTTCAATGCTAAGAAATATAAAAACCCAAAACTCCTAAACATAGAGTCAGATCAAAACAAAAGTACATCATTAGAAATACCTTGTCTGAAACCCTACTAGATAAATAATGAACGTCATCATAGTTTTATATTAGAGCTATGACGTGAATAGAGTGACGTCATAATTATATAATAAAGAACGAATTCTTCCCTATACTAACTTGCATAGGCAACTTCACTATAGTTAAGATTATCCGGGTTGCAGCGGTAGCTAGCAACCTATAGTAGTAGTAATAAGAGACGATCACGTCCAATGTTAAGAAATATAAAAACCCATAGTTCTTAAAAAAAGAGTCAGATCAAAACAAAAAGTACACCATTAGAACCGCCTTGTCCGAAACCCCTGCATAGTAAAATTTCTGTCCCTTGGCTTGAACAGCAAGGGAAATATATTGGCTTGAAAATCAAGAAAAGTGGCAGCTACTACAACATTCTGCCTAAACGGGATATTTTTTTCTTTTTTTTTTCTTTTTTTTCTTTTTTTGTATCCAGAGATAGCTTGGCACTGGAACATCGTGGAGGGTTGTTCAATAGCTCATTTTAAAGGAAATTAATTGGGTTAAAAATCTATAGTAACTAAAATAAATTATTTCTAAAAGAGAATAAATTTTTCCACCAAAAACTGCATTTTGATGTCTTTTCACACTGCAGTCTTTCAAACATAATCGTATACCAGCGGTAAGAATTGAACCCACGCCTCTGAAGAGACTGGTGGCTAACACCAGTGCCTTGGACCACTCGGCCAGGCTGCCTCTCATAAATAAATATATATGTGAATTTGGGTTGCATTATAATAAAGAACGACCTTTTGCCTATACTAAATTTTATAGGCCACTTAACTATAGTATAGGTAATATATAGTATATAGTAACAAAAGTACATCATTAGAACTACCTTGTTTGACATCCTACTAGATAAATAATGAATATCAGTCATCATAGTTTTATATTAGAGCTATGACGTGAATAGAAAAAAACGAAATTATATTGTTGTTTCTGAAGACGTCATCCGGGTTGCAGCGGTAGCTAGCAACCTAGTAAGAGACGATCACGTCCAATGTTAAGAAATATAAAAACCCATAGCTCCTAAAAAAGGAGTCAGATCAAAACAAAAAGTACACCATTAGAACCGCCTTGTCCGAATCCCCTGTATAGGAAACTTTCTGTCCCTTGGCTTGAACAGCAAGGGACATATATTGGCTTGAAAATCAAGAAAATTGACTTTAACCACGTTATTCTCCCCAAACGGGATATTTTTTTCTTCTTTTTTTTCTTTTGTATCCAGAAATAGCTTGGCATTGGAACATCGTAGAGGGTTGTTCAATAGCTCATTTTAAAGGAAATTAATTGGGTTAAAAATCTATAGTAACTAAAATAGAATTATTTCTAACAGAGAATAAATTTTTCCAATAAAAACTGTATTTTTGATGCAGTGACGTCATAATTACTATATAAGAAACGTCAAAACTGTAAATGGTCTCATTCATGAATACATAATTATAATAAAGATCGAACTCTTCCCTATACTAACTTGCATACGCAACTTCACTATAGTTAATATAGTTAAGATTACAGTATTTATATTATACATCATTATAAATTATAAAAGGTTCAAATATTCGAAGATTATAGAGTTTTACATAAAGAAACGATATAGTTCATCATAAATGGTGTTTGTCAATACGGTTTCATTTTATATAATTATCCATTATTATTTAAAATGCAGTAATGTTTTGGGGGTTTTAACAAAAAATTATTTGTTAACTGGAATTTAATAAAGAACGACCTCTTGTCTATACTAAATTTTATACGCCACTTAATTATAATATAGGTTAGTAATTCCACAGATAGCTGGCACTGGAACATCGTAGAGAGTTGTTCAATAGTAATAAAGAACGAACTCTTCCCTATGCTAACTTGCATACGCAACTTCACTATACTTAAGATTACAGTATTTATATTATACATCATTATAAGTTATAAAAGGTTCAAATGTTCGAAGATACATGAAAATTCTAAAATTAGTTTTGCTTTTTGTCTCCTGGAAGAAAATTTTTTTCATCTCAGTTCAAATTTATTATTGTATCCTGGAACCAAACTTTTTTTGGTTTGTAACCCGTAAAGTACATATCTCCATATTTTTGTCTCATAAATGCAATTATTTTAGTTTTCAGTCCAGAATCGCTAAACTTATTATGTAAACTGCAAAAATATTTATGGTGTCTAACCAATAATACTAATTTTGTAATTCAAACAAGATAAATACCTGAAAATTTTAAAATTAGTTTTGTTTTATGCTAGGTTTTAGATACTCGACATGGGATTTTGTGTACTTAATAATTTTAAACCTTGAAAAAATATGGTCTCACGCGAGTGGAAAAAAAGAAATCCGGGTTGCAGCGGTAGCTAGCAACCTAGTAAGAGACGATCACGTCCAATGTTAAGAAATATAAAAACCCATAGTTCTTAAAAAAAGAGTCAGATCATTATAATAAAGAACGACCTCCAGCCTATACTAAATTTTATACGCCACTTATTTATAATATAGGTTAGTAATTCCACAGATATCTTGGCACTGGAACATCGTAGAGAGTTGTTCAATGGCTCATTTTAAAGGAAATTAATGGGATTAAAAACCTTTTGTAATTAAAATTTATAGTAAAGAACGACATCTAGCCCATGTTAACTGAAAAGTAAATAGGGATTATATAATTTTCATCAGTATCATGGCTGCAGAGATGATTGAAACCTACTAAAGAACAAACCATGGCAAACATTAGACTTAGTTACCTGCCTGACTCTTCGAAGCTCGTCTCTTATGATTCCAAATAAGAAAAAGCCATAGGATTTTTCCTGTTTGTGATTTTATTATAAAGAACGACACCTAGCCTATGTTATCTGAAACATAAATAGGGATTATGTAATTTCCATCAGTGTCATGGCTGTAGAGATGGCTGAATCCTAGTAAAGAACAATACATAAAATATCAATGTCAGTCAAGAGGATGTAAAGTAGTTTATAGTAAAGAACGACGGTATCAACTGACATAATCTATTGACAAGATGACTTGAAGCAAATTTCTTTTAAAAGTTGCTTCTCTACGGTATGGCATACATGTAATAAAGAACGACCTCTTGCCTATACTAAATTATATAGGCCTCTTAACTATAGTATAGTCCGGGTTGCAGCGGTAGCTAGCAACCTAGTAAGAGACGATCACGTCCAATGTTAAGAAATATAAAAACCCATAGTTCCTAACAAAGGAGTCAGATCAAAACAAAAAGTACACCAATAGAACCGCCTTGTCCGAAACCCCTGTATAGTAAACTTTCTGTCCCTTGGCTTGAACAGCAAGGGAAATATTTTGGCTTGAAAATCAAGAAAAGTGGCAGCTACTACAACATTCTGCCTAAACGGGATATTTTTTTTCTTTTTTTCTTTCTTTTCCACAGATAGCTTGGCAATGGAACACCGTAGAGAGTTGTTCAATGGCTCATTTTAAATGAAATTAATTGGGTTAAAAATCTATAGTAACCAAAATAAATTATTTCTAAAAGAGAATAAATTTTTCCACCAAAATCTGGATTTTTGATGTCTTTTCACACTGCAGTCTTTCAAACATAATCGTATAACAGCGGTAACATTTGATCCGGGTTGCAGCGGTAGCTAGCAACCTAGTAAGAGACGATCACGTCCAATGTTAAGAAAGAGAAAAACCCATAGCTCCTAACAAAGGAGTCAGATCAAAACAAAAAGTACACCATTAAAGCCGCCTTGTCCGAAACCCCTGTATAGGAAACTTTCTGTCCCTTGGCTTGAAAAGTAAGGGAAATATATTGGCTTGAAAATCAAGAAAATTGGCAGCTACTACAATATTCTGCCTAAACGGGATATTTTTTCTTTTTTTTTCTCTTTCTCTTTTCCACAGATAGCTTGTCACTGGAACATCGTAGAGGGTTGTTCAATAGCTCATTTTAAAGGAAATTAATTGGGTTAAAAATCTATAGTCCGGGTTGCAGCGGTAGCTAGCAACCTAGTAAGAGACGATCACCTCCAATGTCAAGAAATATAAAACCCCCCAACTCCTAAAAAAAGAGTCAGATCAAAACAAAAAGTACACCATTAGAACCGCCTTGTCCGAATCCTCTATAAAGGAAACTTACCTCCCTTTGGCTTGAATAACAAAGAAAATATATTGGCTTGAAAATCAAGAAAATTGACTTTTACCACGTTATTCTCCACAAACGGGATATTTTTTTCTTTCCGCTTTTTCTTTCTGCTCAGCTAGCTGGGCACTGGAAAATCATAGAGAGCTGTATAATAGCTCATTTTAAAGGAAATTGCAACATCTAGTCACTTTTGTATTTAAAAATAAAATACTTTTTAAAGTAGAATCAATTTTGTCAAAAAAATTGCATTTTTGATGTATTTTCATACTGCAGTCTTTTCAAAGATATTTGAATTTTGAAGCAATAAAACAGTCCATGTAATGAACTCTATAGTAATAATAGCTACTTGTCTCAATAGTAACCGAAACTCCTGGAACCAAAATTTTCTTTTTTGGCTTAATCGCTAAAATTATTATGTAAACTGCAAAAATATTTATGATGCCTAATCAGTAATAGTAATTTTTTAATTTAAACAACAAAAATACATGAAAATTCTAAAATTAGTTTTGCTTTTTGTCTCCTGGAAGAAATTTTTTTTTCATCTCAGTTCAAATTTATTATTGTATCCTGTAACCCGTAAAGTACATATCTCCATATTATTGTCTCATAATTGCAATTATTTTAGTTTTCAGTCCAGAATCACTAAACTTATTATTTAAACTGCAAAAATATTTATAGTGTCTAACCAATAATACTAATTTTGTAATTCAAACAAGATAAATACCTGAAAATTTTAAAATTAGTTTTGTTTTATGCTAGGTTTTAGATACTCGACACGGGATTTTGTGTGCTTAATAATTTTAAATCTTGAAAAAATATGGTCTCACGCGAGTGGAAAAAAAGAAAGAATAACCAAAAACAATATCAAAATAGAACAATCCAAATTTCTACTAATAGATTATAATAAAGATCGAACTCTTCCCTATACTAACTTGCATAGGCAACTTCACTATAGTGAAGATTACAGTATTTATATTATACATCATTATAAATTATAAAAGGTTCGAATGTTCGAAGATTATAGAGTTAAAATTATAATAAAGAACGAACTCTTCCCTATACTAACTTGCATACGCAACTTCACTATACTTAAGATTACAGTATTTATATTATACATCATTATAAATTATAAATTATAATAAAGAACGACCTCTTGCCTATACTAAATTTTATACGCCACTTAATTATAGTATAGGTTAGTAATTCAACAGATAGCATGGCACTGGAACATCGTAGAGAGTTGTTCAATGGCTCATTTTAAAGGAAATTAATTGGGTTAAAAACCTTTTGTAATTTTACATTAAAATTATAATAAAGAACGACCTCTTGCCTATACTAAATTTTATAGGCTACTTAACTATTTTATAGGCTAGTACAGTTATTATATTTAAGGTCAATATATTAAAATTTTCCACTAAAAGACGGTCATTGGAATAAAAAAACCCAATACATACATTTGATTTAGTTAGCTACTTGATTGTTTGAGGCTAGTCTCTTACTATTTCAAAGAAGAAAATGCCGTAGGCTTTTTCCTGTTTGTAATCAATTAGAAAGAGTTCTACCGCTTGAAAATCAAGTTATAATAATTATAATAAAGATCGAACTCTTCCCTATACTAACTTGCATACGCAACTTCACTATAGTTAATATAGTTAAGATTACAGTATTTATATTATACATCATTATAAATTATAAAAGGTTCAAATATTCGAAGATTATAGAGTTAAAAATTTTTTACAGTAAAGAACGATCTCTCTCCCATACTAACTGATTATATGGTGGTTCCAGGTGTAGTTACATCCGGGTTGCAGCGGTAGCTAGCAACCTAGTAAGAGACGATCACGTCCAATGTCAAGAAATATAAAACCCCCCAACTCCTAAAAAAAGAGTCAGATCAAAACAAAAAGTACACCATTAGAACCGCCTTGTCCGAATCCTCTATAAAGGAAACTTACCGCCCTTTGGCTTGAATAACAAAGAAAATATATTGGCTTGAAAATCAAGAAAATTGACTTTTACCACGTTATTCTCCACAAACGAGATATTTTTTTCTTTCCGCTTTTTTTTTCTGCTCAGCTAGCTGGGCACTGGAAAATCATAGAGAGCTGTATAATAGCTCATTTTAAAGGAAATTGCAACATCTAGTCACTTTTGTATTTAAAAATAAAATACTTTTTAAAGTAGAATCAATTTTGTCAAAAAAATTGCATTTTTGATGTATTTTCATACTGCAGTCTTTTCAAAGATATTTGAATTTTGAAGCAATAAAACAGTCCATGTAATGAACTCTATAGTAATAATAGCTACTTGTCTCAATAGTAACCGAAACTCCTGGAACCAAAATTTTCTTTTTTGGCTTAATCGCTAAAATTATTATGTAAACTGCAAAAATATTTATGATACCTTACATTAAAAGACGATCACTGAAATAACAAACCATTCCATACATTGGACTTCGTTAGCTACTTGATTGTTTGAGTTTTGTCTCTTACTATTTAAAAGAAGAAAAAAGCCGTAGGCTTTTTCCTGTTTGTATTTATAGTTAAAAAACGAACTCAAGTCCAAAGAAACTGAACACTGTGGTTCATTCATATTATCTTCATTATTTTAGCTAGAATGTAAATAAACAAGTTTCTTTTTTAAATTTAAAATTGAAAAGATAGTGCTTTTAATTCAACATATTAAAAGTTCTCCCCGACTGGGAATCGAACCCCCTTCTCCCAGGTAACAAGTGGGCATACTTACCATTAGACTATCGAACACTTTTAAAATAAAAGTTACATATAAGATATGATAATAATTTTTTAATCCGGGTTACATAAAGGCTCGATCATCGAATTTTTACATTTTTACATTAAAATCCGGGCTGCAGCGGTAGCTAGCAAACTAGTAAGAGACGATCACGTCCAATGTTAAGAAATATAAAAACCCCTAACTCCTAGAAAAATAGTCAGATTAAAACAAAAAGTACACCATTAGAACCGCCTTGTCCGAAACCCCTATAAAGGAAACTTACCACCCTTTGGCTTGAATAACAAAGAAAATATATTGGCTTGAAAATCAAGAAAATTGACTTTAACCACGTTATTCTGCACAAACGGGATATTTTTTTCTTTCTTTTGTTTCCAGAGATAGCTTGGCACTGGAACATCGTAGAGAGTTGTTCAATGGCTCATTTTAAAGGAAATCTCTAGATCTAGCGCCTTTTGCACTTGATTTTTTTATTAATTATTTTTCACGAAAAACTTAATTTTGTATATACAATATTGATCAATGACGTCATAGTCGTTGGATGTAGTACATAAAGGCTCGATCATCGAATTTAAGCTGAAACTAAGTAAAGGACAATTATGCCTCCATATATTCACAGTGATGTATAAGATTTCCCATTACATCTGTAAACTGTTCCACAGTTGCCGGTCCATACCTTGGAAGCTTTTCACTAAACATGCAACATTTCTTTTGGATATTACTATGAAGTTTTGCGAAAGCATCTCTAGCTGACTTTTCAACAAAATCTATTCTTTCAGAGATAATTTTAATCTTTAATTTTGAATATTTTTCGTAATCCCGGTAAAACATTCGTAATTATAATAAAGATCGAACTCTTCCCTATACTAACTTTTATACGCAACTTCACGATAGCTAAGATTACAGTATTTATATTTTTTTAGATTAAAAGTTTACAGTAAAGACCTTATAATAAAGAACGACCTATTGCCTATACTAAATTTTATACGCCACTTAATTATAGTATAGGTTAGTAATTCAACAGATAGCATGGCACTGGAACATCGTAGAGAGTTGTTCAATGGCTCATTTTAAAGGAAATTAATTGGGTTAAAAACCTTTTGTAATTAAAACAAATTATTTTTATTACATTAAGAAATTTTAATTATGTTCCTTAAGAAATCATCATAAGTAAAAATTTCCCGTACGGAAATTGAACTCAAGCCTGCTGGGTGACAGCTATCCCAACCTCTAGACCATATAGGATATATTAAAATATCCGATTAATGAAGTTTATGTTAAAGAACAAATTATAAACATAATTAGCTGCCTGATTATTTGAGGATCGTCTCTTACTATTCCAAAGAAGAAAAAGCCGTAGGCTTTTTCCTGTTTGTAATTTATTTTATAATAAAGGATGAACTTCAGGCTTTACTAACTGAAAAGTTTAGTATTTTTATATAGTAAAGAACGAGCTCTAAATGATAGTTGTAGCTATATTATAATAAAGAACGACCTCTTACCTATACTAAATATTATACGCCACTTAATTATAGTATAGGTTATCCGGGTTGCTACAGTAAAGAACGATCTCTCATCCATAGTAACTGATAAATGGTGGTTATAATAAAGATCGAACTCTTCCCTATACTAACTTGCATATCCGGGTTGCAGCGGTAGCTAGTTTACAATAAAAGACGATCATTGGAATAACAAACAATTGCATACATTGGAATTAGCTAGCTACTTGATTGTTTGAGACTCGTCTCTTACTATTTCAAAGAAGAAAAAGCCGTAGGCTTTTTCCTGTGTGTAATCAGTTTATTGTCATAGGCAGCGCGCTAGCACTGCCTGAGTAAAGAACGATGTAGGCACAATATGTTTTTTCTTCTTCAGTCAGGCATCCGGGTTGCAGTGGTAGCTAGCAACCTAGTAAGAGACGATCACGTCCAATGTTAAGAAATATAAAAACCCCTAACTCCTATAAAAATAGTCAGATCAAAACAAAAGTACACCATTAGAACCGCCTTGTCCGAAACCCCTATTCTGCACAAACGGGATATTTTATTCTTTCTTTTGTTTCCAGAGATAGCTTGGCACTGGAACATCGTAGAGAGTTGTTCAATGGCTCATTTTAAAGGAAATCTCTAGATCTAGCGCCTTTTGCACTTAATTTTTTGTATTAATTATTTTTCACGAAAAACTTAATTTTGTATAGACAATATTGATCAATGACGTCATAGTCGTTGGATGTAGTATCCGGGTTGCAGCGGTAGCTAGCAACCTAGTAAGAGACGATCACGTCCAATGTTAAGAAATATAAAAACCCCTAACTCCTATAAAAATAGTCAGATCAAAACAAAAAGTACACCATTAGAACCGCCTTGTCCGAAACCCCTATTCTGCACAAACGGGATATTTTTTTCTTTCTTTTGTTTCCAGAGATAGCTTGGCACTGGAACATCGTAGAGAGTTGTTCAATGGCTCATTTTAAAGGAAATCTCTAGATCTAACGCCTTTTGCACTTAATTTTTTATTAATTACTTTTCACGAAAAACTAAATTTTGTATATACAATATTGATCAATGACGTCATAGTCGTTGGATGTATCCGGGTTGCAGCGGTAGCTAGCAACCTAGTAAGAGACGATCACCTCCAATGTTAAGAAATATAAAAATCCATAGCTCCTATAAAAATAGTCAGATCAAAACAAAAGTACACCATTAGAACCGCCTTGTCCGAAACCCCTATTCTGCACAAACGGGATATTTTTTTCTTTCTTTTGTTTCCAGAGATAGCTTGGCACTGGAACATCGTAGAGAGTTGTTCAATGGCTCATTTTAAAGGAAATCTCTAGATCTAGCGCCTTTTGCACTTAATTTTTTGTATTAATTATTTTTCACGAAAAACTTAATTTTGTATATACAATATTGATCAATGACGTCATAGTCGTTGGATGTAGTATCCGGGTTGCAGCGGTAGCTAGCAACCTAGTAAGAGACGATCACGTCCAATGTTAAGAAATATAAAAACCTCTAACTCCTAAAAAAATAGTCAGATCAAAACAAGAAGTACACCATTAGAACCGCCTTGTCCGAAACCCCTATAAAGGAAACTTACCACCCCTTGGCTTGAATAACAAAGAAAATATATTGGCTTGAAAATCAAGAAAATTGACTTTAACCACGTTATTCTGCACAAACGGGATATTTTTTTCTTTCTTTTGTTTCCAGAGATAGCTTGGCACTGGAACATCGTAGAGAGTTGTTCAATGGCTCATTTTAAAGGAAATCTCTAGATCTAGCGCCTTTTGCACTGAATTTTTTTATTAATTATTTTTCACGAAAAACTTAATTTTGTATATACATAATAAAGAACGACCTCTTGCCTACACTAAATTTTATACGCCACTTAATTATATATAGTATAGGGTAGTAATTCAACAGATACCATGGCACTGTAACATCGTAGAGAGTTGTTCAATGGCTCATTTTAAAGGAAATTAATGGGGTGAAAAACCTTTTGTAATTAACACAAATTATTTTAAGAAAAAGCCGTAGGCTTTTTCCTGTTTGTAATTTTTATTATAATAATCCGGGTTGCAGCGGTAGCTAGCAACCTAGTAAGAGACGTCACGTCCAATGTTAAGAAATATAAAACCCCCTAACTCCTAAAAAAAAGAGTCAGATCAAAACAAAAAGTACACCATTAGTTACATTAAAGAACGAATTATATTAAAACACGATCACTAAAAGAACAAACCATTGCATACATTGGACTTAGTTAGCTGCCTGATTCTTTGAGAGTCGTCTCTTACTACTCCAAAGAAGAAAAAACCGTAGGCTTTTTCCTGTTTGTAGTCAGGGTTTATCCGGGTTGCAGCGGTAGCTAGCAACCTAGTAAGAGACGATCACGTCCAATGTTAAGAAATATAAAAACCCATAGTTCCTAACAAAGGAGTCAGATCAAAACAAAAAGTACACCATTAGAACCGCCTTGTCCGAAACCCCTGTATAGGAAACTTTCTGTCACTTGGCTTGAACAGCAAGGGAAATATATTGGCTTGAAAATCAAGAAAATTGACTTTAACCACTTTATTCTCCCCAAACGGGATATTTTTTTCTCTTTTCTTTTTTCTTTTCCACAGATAGCTTGGCACTGGAACATCGTAGAGGGTTGTTCAATAGCTCATTTTAAAGAAAATTAATTGGGTTAAAAATCTATAGTAACTAAAAAAAAAATAATTTCTAATAGAGAATAAATTTTTCCACCAAAAACTGCATTTTTGATGTCTTTTCACACTGCAGTCTTTCAAACATAATCGTATACCAGCGGTAAGATTTGAACCCACGCCTCCGAAGAGACTGGTGGCTAACACCAGTGTCTTGGACCACTCGGCCAGGCGGCCTCTTATAATTTGTGTTGCAGCAGTAGCTAGCAACCTAGTAAGAGACGATCAGTCCCATGCTAAGAAATATAAAAACCCAAAATCCTAAAAATAGAGTAAGATCAAAACAAAAGTACATCATTAGAACTACCTTGTCTGAAACCCTACTAGATAAATAATGAATGTCGTCATAGCTTTATATTACAGCTATGACGTGAATAGAAAAACACGAAATTATATTGTTGTTTCTGATGACGTCATGAAATAATATCATTGCGCCATGATGTCAATAAAATCATTACGCCGTGACGTCATAATTACCACTTAAGAACGACAAAGATGTAAATTCTCTCATTCTTGATTAGAATAATGGTTAGATCGAAGCAAGCTATACGGAATTTGAAAAAACAGTACTACACAAACAACAGAGATAGTATCTTGAAAAGAGAAAAGCAAAGGTATTCAACCGACCAGGCGTATCGAGAAGTAAAAATTGAGAGAGCAAAACAAAGGTATTCAACCGACCAGGCGTATCGAGAAGTAATAATTGAGAGAGCAAAATTACAATAATCCGGGTTGCAGCGGTAGCTAGCAACCTAGTAAGAGACGATCACGTCCAATGTTAAGAAATATAAAAACCCATAGTTCCTAAAAAAGGAGTCAGATCAAAACAAAAAATACACCGTTAGAACCGCCTTGTCTGAAACCCCTGTATAGGAAACTTTCTGTCCCTTGGCTTGAACAGCAAGGGAAATATATTGGCTTGAAAATCAAGAAAAGTGGCAGCTACTACAACATTCTTCCTAAACGGGATATTTTTTTCTTTTTTTCTTTTTTTCTTTGTTTCCAGAGATAGCTTGGCATATAATATAGAACGACCTCTTGCCTATATTAAACTTTATAGGCCACTTAACTGTAGTATAGGTTAGTAAAGTCCAGGTTGCAGCGGTAGCTAGCACCATCATCTGGGTTGCAACGGTAGCTAGCAAACTAGTAAGAGACGATCACGCCCCATATTAGAAACTAATCTAACCGATAACTCCTGAAAAAAGATTCAGATCAAAACAAAAAGTACACTTTTAGAACCGCATTTACCAAAACTTCTATATAAAAAACTTCCCGTCCTTTGGCTTGAATAATTACATAAAGGCTCGATTATCGAATTTAAGCTGAAACTAAGTAAAGGACCGTTATGCCTCCATAAATTCACAGTGATGTATAAGATTTTCCATTATCGGGTTGCAGCGGTAGCTAGCAACCTAGTAAGAAACGATCACGTCCAATGTTAAGAAATATAAAAACCCATAGTTCCTAACAGAGGAGTCAGATCAAAACAAAAAGTACACCATTAGAACCGCCTTGTCCGAAACCCCTGTATAGGAAACTTTCTGTCCCTTGGCTTGAACAGCAAGGGAAATATATTGGCTTGAAAATCATTATAATAAAGAACGAAGTCTTGTCTATACTAACTTGCAGGGACAACTTAACTAGAGTTGAGATTACAGTATTTAAGTTATGACAAAGCAAAATGTATGAGAAAAAAACTGCAAAGCTTTTTAAACTGCAAAAATATTTAGGATGTCTTAGCAACAATTTCACTTTAACTAGATAACTAGATACTTTCCTACAAATGCTTAAATAAGCTTTATTTAATCTTAATATTTAAACAACTCAATACAATATTATTATTATTAAATGCCAAAATTATTTGTAATTACCACTTTTATGTTTTCAGTTGATTTTCCAGTGATCCGGGTTGCAGCGGTAGCTAGCAACCTAGTAAGAGACGATCACGTCCAATGTTAAGAAATATAAAAACCCATAGTTCTTAAAAAAAGAGTCAGATCAAAACAAAAAGTACACCATTAGAACCGCCTTGTCCGAAACCTCTGCATAGTAAAATTTCTGTCCCTTGGCTTGAACAGCAAGGGAAATATATTGGCTTGAAAATCAAGAAAAGTGGCAGCTACTACAACATTCTGCCTAAACGGGATATTTTTTTCTTTTTTTCTTTTTTTTTTCTTTTTTTGTATACAGAGATAGCTTGGCACTGGAACATCGTAGAGGGTTGTTCAATAGCTCATTTTATAGGAAATTAATTTGGTTAAAAATCTATAGTAACTAAAATAAATTATTTCTAAAAGAGAATAAATTTTTCCACCAAAAACTGCATTTTGATGTCTTTTCACACTGCAGTCTTTCAAACATAATCGTATACCAGCGGTAAGAATTGAACCCACGCCTCTGAAGAGACTGGTGGCTAACACCAGTGCCTTGGACCACTCGGCCAGGCTGCCTCTCATAAATAAATATATATGTGAATTTGGGTTGCAGCAGTAGCTAGCAACCTAGTAAGAGACGATCAGTCCAATGCTAAGAAATATAAAAACCCAAAACTCCTAAAAATAGAGTCAGATCAAAACAAAAGTACATCATTAGATCCGGGTTGCAGCGGTAGCTAGCAACCTAGTAAGAGACGATCACGTCCAATGTTAAGAAATATAAAAACCCATAGTTCTTAAAAAAAGAGTCAGATCAAAACAAAAAGTACACCATTAGAACCGCCTTGTCCGAAACCCCTGCATAGTAAAATTTCTGTCCCTTGGCTTGAACAGCAAGGGAAATATATTGGCTTGAAAATCAAGAAAAGTGGCAGCTACTACAACATTCTGCCTAAACGGGATATTTTTTTCTTTTTTCTTTTTTTCTTTTTTTGTATCCAGAGATAGCTTGGCACTGGAACATCGTAGAGGGTTGTTCAATAGCTCATTTTAAAGGAAATTAATTGGGTTAAAAACCTTTTGTAACTAAAATAAATTATTTCTAAAAGAGAATAAATTTTTCCACCAAAATATAATAAAGAACGACCTCTTGCCTATACTAAATTATATAGGCCACTTAACTATAGTATAGGTTAGTAAATTTACATTAAAAGACGATCACTGAAATAACAAACCATTCCATACATTGGACTTTGTTAGCTACTAATTGATTGTTTGAGTTTCATCTCTTACTATTTAAAAGAAGAAAAAGCCGTAGGCTTTTTCCTGTTTGTATTTATAGTTAAAAAACGAACTCAAGTCCAAAGAAACTGAACCCTGTGGTACATTCACATTATCTTCATTATTTTAGCTAGAATATAATAAAGATCAAACTCTTCCCTATACTAACTTCCATACGCAACTTCACTATAGTTAAGATTACAGTATTTATATTTTTACATTAAAAGACAATCACTGAAATAACAAACCATTCCATACATTGGACTTAGTTAGCTACTTGATTGTTTGAGTTTCGTCTCTTATAATATGGGAAAAAAATGTGCGTGGGAGGGGACCTAGTTACCCTCAATTTTTTTTTGCTCACTTGAAAAGGGCACTAAAAATTTTAATTTCCGGTCCAATGAGCCCTCTCACAATATTCTAGAACCACTGGGTCGATACGATCATCCCTGGAAAAAAAAAACAAATAAACACGCATCCTTGATCTTTCTTCTAGCAAAAAATGCAAAGTTCCACATTTTTTTAGATAGGTGCTTGAAACCTCTACAGTAGGGTTCTCTGATACGCTGAATATGATGGTGTGATTTTCATTAAGATTCTACAACTTTTAAGAGGTCTTTCCCCCTTTTTTCTAAAATCAACCAAATTTTCTCAGGCGCGTAGCTTTTGATGGGTAAGATTAAACTTGATGAAACTTATATATTTGAAATCAGCATTAAAATCTGATTCTTTTGATGTATCTATTGGTATCAAATTTCCATTTTTAGCCGTTTGGTTACCATTGAGCCGGGTCGCTCCTTACTTGCAGTTCGTTACCACGAACTGTTTGACTAACTAAGTCCAATGTATGCAATAATTTTTTATTCCAATGATCGTCTTTTAATTTAATAATTGACAAATACCATTTTTGAGGAGCTATATCGGTCCTTTATGTAACATAATAATGGATAATTATATAATAAAAACCTAAATACCATTTATGATGAACTATATTGGTCCTTTATGTAATTCCTAAAGAAATGTATTTCTTAGGGTTGGACGTGATCGTCTGTAACTAGGTTGCAAGCTACCACTACAACCCAGATCAAGTTGCCTATATGAGTTATTATTGGCAGGAGTTCGTTCTTTAATAAAATTTTAAGAATCAGGCAGCTATCTAAATCCAATATATGCAATTTTTGTGTTCTCCAAGTGATCATCTTTCAACATGATTCCGAAGGATTTGAGTTCAACACACTCTGTGGTAACGATTGATCTTTTTCTTTTCCCTGTTGGATCACTTACTATGAGATAGACTTCGGTTCTGACTGTGACAAACAGGAAAAAGCCCATGGCTTTTTCTTATTTGGAATAGTAAGAGACAACATTGAAAGAGTCACGTACCAAACTTCCATTCAAAAGTTGAATTTATTATCTTAACGTTTAGTTACTATGTGCCATGGTTTGTTCTTTACTCGGCTTCAACTATATCCACTGAAAGTAGCTTAGGCCCCATTTACCATAAATGTTATCGATCCTTTATGTAATGGGGAGAATAACGTGGTTAAAGTCAATTTTCTTGATTTTAAAGCCAATAGATTTCCCTTGCTGTTCAAGCCAAGGGACAGAAAGTTTCCTATACAGGGGTTTCGGACAAGGCAGTTCTAATGGTGTACTTTTTGTTTTGATCTGACTCCTTTTTTAGGAACTAAGGGTTTTTATATTTCTTAACATTGGACGTGATCGTCTCTTACCAGGTTGCTAGCTACCGCTGCAACCCGGATGTCTACATATTCGATCTTCTCCCATTAATTGAGAGCGGCGCTAGCCTAGTTGACACAATCTCCAGTGCTATAAGTGGCGCTATCGGAGAAATTTCTATCGCCACAAATATCAATCTTTTTATCGCTACAAAGGAACAGAAAGTTTACTATACAGGGGTTTCGGACAAGGCAGTTCTAATGGCGTACTTTTTGTTTTGATCTGACTCCTTTGTTAGGAACTATGGGTTTTTATATTTCTTAACATTGGACGTGATCGTCTCTTACTAGGTTGCTAGCTACCGCTGCAACCCGGATAGCCACCAGTCTCTAAATAGGCGTGGGTCCAAATATTACCGCTGGTATACAATTATGATTTATGTACAAAAATCAAACATCTTTGAAGAGACTGCAGCATAAAAAGACATCAAAAATGCAGTTTTTGGTGGAAAAATTTATTCTCTTTTAGAAATAATTTATTTTAGTTACTAAAGATTTTAAACCTAAATAATTTCCTTTAAAATTAGCTATTTAACAACTCTCTACGATGTTCCAGTGCCAAGCTATCTGTGGAAAAGAAAGAAAAAAAATATGCCGTTTGTGGAGAAGTAAATTTTCTTGATTTTCAAGCCAATACATTTCCCTTGCTGTTCAAGCCAAATGGCAGAAAGTTTCCTATGCAGGGGTTTCGGACAAGGCGGTTCTAATGGTGTACTTTTTGTTTTGATCTGACTCATTTTTTAGGAGCTATGGGTTTTTTTATTTTTTAACATTGGACGTGATCGTCTCTTACTAGGTTGCTAGCTACCGCTGCAACCCGGATATAATTTAAAGTCTCCGATTACAGTCGTATATCAGTTACAATGGGCGAGAGATTGTTCTTTACTGTAAATTCTTTGTTATTCAAGCCAAAGGGCGGTAATTTTCCTTTATAGGGTTTTCGGACAAGGCGGTTCTAATGATGTACTTTCTGTTTTGATCTGACTATTTCTCTAGGAGTTAGGGGTTTTTATATTTCTTAACATTGGACGTGATTGTCTCTTACTAGGTTGCTAGCTACCGCTGCAACCCGGATTCTTAACATTGGACGTGATCATCTCTTACTAGGTTGCTAGCTATCGCTGCAACCCGGATATTATATTACAAACAGGAAAAAGCCTACGGCTTTTTCTTCTTTGAAATAGTAAGAGACGAACGTCAAACGATCAAGTAGCTAACTAAGTCCAATGTATGCAATAAGTTTTTATTCCAATGATCGTCTTTTAATGTAATTTTATATTTCTTAACATTGGACGTTATCATCTCTTACTAGGTTGCTAGCTACCGCTGCAAGCCGGATTTCAGCTATATCCGATGAAACTTACATATTCCCCATTTATACTGAACTGTATCGGTCCTTTATGTATTTAATGTAATAACCAATGATCGTCTTTTATTTTAAATCTTAATGTAATAAAAATAATTTATTTTAATTACAAGAAGTTTTTAACCCCATTAATTTTGCTTAAAATGAGCCATTGAACAACTCTCTACGATGTCCCAGTGCCAAACTATCTGTTGAATTACTAACCTATACTATAATTAAGTGGCGTATAAAATTTAGTATAGGCAAGAGGTCGTTCTTTATTATAAATGCAACCCGGATAACCTATACTATAATTAAGTGGCTTATAAAATTTAGTATAGGCAAGAGGTCGTTCTTTATTATAAATTCAAGCCAATATATTTCCCTTGCTGTTCAAGCCAAGGGACAGAAAGTTTCCTATACAGGGGTTTCGGACAAGGCGGTTCTAATGGTGTACTTTTTGTTTTGATCTGACTCCTTTGTTAGGAACTATGGGTTTTTATATTTCTTAACATTGGACGTGATCGTCTCTTACTAGGTTGCTAGCTACCGCTGCAACCCGGATATGAACGAGAGATCGTTCTTTACTGTAATAGGGTTTCAGACAAGGTAATTCTAATGATGTACTTTTGTTTTGATCTGACTCTATTTTTAGGAGTTTTGGGTTTTTATACTTTTTAGCATGGGACTGATCGTCTCTTACTAGGTTGCTAGCTACTGCTGCAACCCAAATCATAAGAGGCGGCCTGGACGAGTGGTCCAAGACACTGGTGTTAGCCACCAGTCTCTTCGGAGGCGTGGGTTCAAATCTTACCGCTGGTATACGATTATGTTTGAAATACTGCAGTGTGAAAAGACATCAAAAATGCAGTTTTTGGTGGAAAAATTTATTCTCTTTTAGAAAAAATTTGTTTTAGTTACTATAGATTTCCAACCCAATTAATTTCCTTTAAAATGAGCTATTGAACAACTCTCTACGATGTTCCAGTGCCAAGCTATCTGTGGAAAAGAAAGAAAAAAGAAAAAAAAGAAAAAAATATCCCGTTTAGGCAGAATATTGTAATAGCTGCCACTTTTCTTGATTTTCAAGCCAATATATTTCCCTTGCTGTTCAAGCCAAGGGACAGAAAGTTTCCTATACAGGGGTTTCGGACAAGGCGGTTCTAATGATGGACTTTTTGTTTTGATCTGACTCCTCTGTTAGGAACTATGGGTTTTTATATTTCTTAACATTGGACGTGATCGTTTCTTACTAGGTTGCTAGCTACCGCTGCAACCCGATAATGGAAAATCTTATACATCACTGTGAATTTATGGAGGCATAACGGTCCTTTACTTAGTTTCAGCTTAAATTCGATAATCGAGCCTTTATGTAATTATTCAAGCCAAAGGACGGGAAGTTTTTTATATAGAAGTTTTGGTAAAGGCGGTTCTAAAAGTGTACTTTTTGTTTTGATCTGAATCTTTTTTCAGGAGTTATCGGTTACATTAGTTTCTAATATGGGGCGTGATCGTCTCTTACTAGTTTGCTAGCTACCGTTGCAACCCAGATGATGGTGCTAGCTACCGCTGCAACCTGGACTTTACTAACCTATACTACAGTTAAGTGGCCTATAAAGTTTAATATAGGCAAGAGGTCGTTCTATATTATATTGACTAACACCATTTATGATCGATCCTTATGTCCCACTATACAAGTTTGTATAGGCAAGAGTTCGTTCTTTATTGCAATTAATTTTCAGGAGAACAAGTTGCTTTATTCAACAAATGGCTTCAATCTTAAAGGCAAAGTCGGTATGATAACATTGTACCCTCTTTATAGAGTGAATTTTAATAACTAATACATGAGATCCTCTTGACTAACACCATTTATGATCGATCCTTATGTCCCACTATACAAGTTTGTAAAGGAAAGAGTTCGTTCTTTATTGTAATTAAAGCCAATGAACAGTTCTGCTAGCTACAGAAAATGCAGAATATCGTGGTTGCAGTCATTTGTGTTCATTTTCAAACCAATATATTTTCCTTATTATTCAAGCCAAGGGAAATTTACTTTTCAATAAAGGGTATTCGACAAGGTGGTTCTAATGTTGTACTTTTTTTTTATCTGATTCTAGTTTTAGGAGTTATGGGCTATTTCTTTTTGACTATGGGATATGATCGTCTCTTACTAGGTTGCAAGTTACGGCTTCAACCCGGAAGCTTATCTTGGTTGCATCAGTTGGTGCAGCTATCTAATTAAAGCATGTGTAATGGTTCGTTCTTTTAATCATCATCTTTTGATAAATAAGAATATCAGCCTGTTGGTCTAGGGGTATGATCCCTGCTTTGACTGTAGGAGGTTCTGGGTTCAAATCATGGACATACTTAGTTTTTATAATAACCAGAGAAGATTTTTAATTAATAATAAGACACCATAAATATATTTCAGTTTAGATAATAACTTTATCAGTCCATGAAATAAAATTGTTTTATTTAAAATTTTCAGGATTTACTGTAGTTTCAATTCGCCAGTAAAATTTTTGTTAAAACTCTACTGATTAAGCAATGTATTTTAAAGCCCCCCTTATTTTTAAATTAACTGTGAAAAATTTTATGGAATTTCTCTCCACAAGCTTAAACTTTTTCAATATTGTCTCAAAATAAATAATCCTTCATAATATGAAAGTCTTGATGGCTCAGTCGGTAAAGCGTAAGTTTCATAATAGCAGGGTCATGAGTTCGAGCCTAGAGGTAAACCATATAATGATTTTTTTACACTCGGCAAGAACTCATTTCAAATAATGAAGCATAGGTAAGTTGCCAATACATTTTTGCACAGGCAAGATTTCGTTCTTTACTATATTTGTTAAAGCCCCCAAAACATTACTGCATTTTACGTAATAATGGGTAACTATATAAAATGAAACTGTATTGACAAACACCATTTATGATGAACTATATTGATTCTTTATGTAAACTTTACTAACCTCTACTATAGTTAAGTGGTCTATAAAATTTAGTATAGGCAAGAGGTCGTTCTTTATTATAACTTTTATTAAAAATTTTCAGGGATTATTTTATTTTCAGCAAAAAAATAAATTTTTTTTAACCCCCCCCCCCCCCCCACACATACACACACATATTACAGCATTTTACATAATAATTGACAGTTATATGAAAAAAACCGTATTGAAAAACACCATTTATGAAGAACTATATCGGTCCTTTGCGTGATGTAAATACTAAAAACAGTACCTCAGGAAAATATTACAAACAGGAAAAAGCCTACGGCTTTTTCTTCTTTGAAATAGTAAGAGACGAATCTCAAACGATCAAGTAGCTAACTAAGTCCAATGCATGCAATAACTTTTTATTCCAATGATAGTCTTTTAATGTAACATATCAGTTACTATGGGAGAGAGATCGTTCTTTACTGTAAAATATTTTGACATCTTGTACGGTTCAAGCAAGACACTTCGTCATTAAGATTAGGTGAGGTTTCTAAAAATCCAATCATTCTGTGTAAAACAAATTTTTTCTTGTTTTTGGATAATAACGAGTTTATCAAAGTTGAAAGAAGCCCTTCATATACTATCGGATATTAGGTGTAAAACTGAAATAACTTTGAATAAAGATTTTTTGCAGTCATTAACAATTACCTTGATTTAGACGTTCACACGGCTCCTATCGTTTGAACTTCCTTAGAAATATTTTGCGTAGCATATTTTTTATTACTCACTCTCTTAGCGAAATCTAAAGCCTGGATAGTGCCGTTCTTTGTCTGGGGGTGACTGTACTTTTTTCTTTGCTGATTAAGGACTTATTTTTTTAAACTAGTTTTAATTTAATAATATGAAATAGGAATTATATTTATAAATAATGAAATTTATTTTTGTATTTTAAATAAATCGAATTTTAATCACGGTAAATTTTTTTTTTTTCTTTTTTTTTTTTTGGAAAAAATCGACTAAATTTATTTATAAAAACAAATTTTAAAAACAATAAAAATGCGTAAAAACAAAAAGGTAATATAATTTAAAACTTCATATATTAAGCTTAGAAAATTTTCAAGCGGAGGAACAAAAAAATTAAATAAATAAAAGGAATCCGCAACAGTGGTAGTTTTCTGAACTATGGTGCCAATGTTGTCACATAAACAGTTGAAGAGTCACATAAACAATAAAAGGTAAAATATTAACCTTTAACAAGTCTCCCAGAAATTGTGAAAATAGACGGTGCAACCCATCTGCTGGTCATATCACTGCTGGTGGCTTATGTAATTGGCGGTAACTGGCATTCTTCAGCGAGGCCTCCGGACACCAGAATTTTTGAATATTTGGTATTTCGATTCATAAAAATCTTGAACTTGCTTGGATACGGCGATATCGTTTCTTAAGAAATTACTTTCCTCGGTTATTAACTTTGTGTTTTCTTTATTTTTGGCTCCGCTTAATGTAATTTCCCTGTCATCTTTTACCTTTTTCTCTTCGGTCTCAACTTTACTTAATTGTTCAATTTCGTCCTTATTTTTTTCTTCCCGTGTCTCATTTTTCACCGGTTCTAGGTTTTCTTCTTCTTGTTCTTCAGTTTCGTACTTATTCATTATGCTGTCATTAATGTTTAAATTATCTTCCTCGTGATACGCAAGGGTTTATTATTCCAAGAATTGTCTTTTAATGTAATTATGATTAAATAGACTAAGTAGATAATACCAAAGCAAACAAATTACTTATTTGAGTCTTAAATTATAATCTTATTTTAGTTACTATGGGCTGGAAGTTTGTTCTTTACTGTAAAAACAGGAAAAAGCCTACGGCTTTTTCTTCTTTGAAATAGTAAAAGACGAACCTCAAACGATCAAGTAGCTAACTAAGTCCAATGCATGCAATAACTTTTTATTCCAATGATCGTCTTTTAATGTAACACATCAGTTACTATGGGAGAGAGATCGTTCTTTACTGTAAAAAATTTCTTAATGTAATAAAAATAATTTGTTTTAATTACAAAATGTTTTTAACCCCATTAATTTCCTTTAAAATGAGCCATTGAACAACTCTCTACAATGTTCCAGTGCCAAGCTATCTATTGAAAAACTAACCTATACTATAATGAAGTGGCGTATAAAATTTATTATAGGCAAGAGGTCGTTCTTCATTATACATGTAAAACTAGCAAAAATTTTTTTAAGCCTGATGAAGATTTAACTAATGTGTCAAAAGTAAGGTTGCAAGTCGACGATTTTGTTTTGGCCTTATTATAATTGGTATGGTGAAATAATAATATGCATATGGCTCTTAAATCATACTTCTTTATGGTTCCATATGGTCTAGTGGCTAGGATAGTTAGCTTTCACTTAACAGGCTCGGGTTCGATTCCCGGTGTGGGAAAATTTTTAACTCTATAATCTTCGAACATTTGAACCTTTTATAATCTATAATGATGTATAATATAAATACTGTAATCTTAACTATAGTGAAGTTGCGTATGCAAGTTAGTATAGGGAAGAGTTCGATCTTTATTATAAACATTTGAACCTTTTATAATTTATAATGATGTATAATATAAATACTGTAATCTTAACTATAGTGAAGTTGCCTATGCAAGTTAGTATAGGGAAGAGTTCGATCTTTATTATAACCTATTATAAATAATTACATCCTAGCTAAAATAGGGAAAATACTATGAATGAACCACAGGGTTCTTTTTCTTTGGGCTTGAGTCCGTTCTTTACTATAACTACCGCTTGAACCCGGATTATAAATTACAAACAGGAAAAAGCCTAAAGGCTTTTTCTTCTTTGGAATAGTAAGAGACGATCCTCAAATAATCAGACAGCTAACTAGGTTTAAAATTTGTTCTTTACGTAAACTTCCTTCATCGGATATTTGAATATATCCTATATGGTCTAGAGATTGGGATAGCTCTCACCCAGTTTGGCTTGAGTTCAATTTCCGTATGGGAAATTTTTACTTATGATGATTTCTTAAGGAATATAATTAAAATTTCTTAATGTAATAAAAATAATTTGTTTTAATTACAAAATGTTTTTAACCCCATTAATTTCCTTTAAAATGAGCCATTGAACAACTCTCTACAATGTTCCAGTGCCAAGATATCTATTGAAAAACTAACCTATACTATAAGGAAGTGGCGTATAAAATTTATTATAGGCAAGAGGTCGTTCTTCATTATACATGTAAAAGTAGCAAAAAATTTTTTAAGCCTGATGAAGATTTAACTAATGTGTCAAAAGTAAGGTTGCAAGTCGACGATTTTGTTTTGGCCTTATTATAATTGGTATGGTGAAATAATAATATGCATATGGCTCTTAAATCATACTCCTTTAAGGTTCCATATGGTCTAGTGGCTAGGATAGTTAGCTTTCACTTAACAGGCTCGGGTTCGATTCCCGGTGTGGGAAAATTTTTAACTCTATAATCTTCGAACATTTGAACCTTTTATAATCTATAATGATGTATAATATAAATACTGTAATCTTAACTATAGTGAAGTTGCGTATGCAAGTTAGTATAGGGAAGAGTTCGATCTTTATTATAAAAATTCACATATATATTTATTTATGAGAGGCAGCCTGGCCGAGTGGTCCAAGGCACTGGTGTTAGCCACCAGTCTCTTCGGAGGCGTGGGTTCAAATCTTACCGCTGGTATACGATTATGTTTGAAAGACTGCAGTGTGAAAAGACATCGAAAATGCAGTTTTTGGTGGAAAAATTTATTCTCTTTTAGAAATAATTTATTTAAGTTACTAAAGGTTTTTAACCCAATTAATGTACTTTAGAATGAGCTATTGAACAACTCTCTACGATGTTCCAGTGCCAAGCTATCTGTGGAAAAGAAAAAAAGAAAAAAATATCTCGTTTAGGCAGAATGTTGTTGTAGCTGCCACTTTTCTTGATTTTCAAGCCAATATATTTCCCTTGCTGTTCAAGCCAAGGGACAGAAATTTTCCTATACAGGGGTTTCAGACAAGGCGGTTCTAATGGTGTACTTTTTGTTTTGATCTGACTCCTCTGTTAGGAACTATGGGTTTTTATATTTCTTAACATTGGACGTGATCGTCTCTTACTAGGTTGCCGCGGTTGCTACCGCTGCAACCGCTGTAAAGAATTTACTGTAATATCAGTTACTATGGGCAAGAGATCGTTCTTTATTGTAAACTACCGGTGCAACCCGGTAGGTTGCTAGCTACCGCTGCAACCCGGATAATAATTGACAAACACCATTTATGATGAGCTACATCGGTCCTTTATGTAATATGTAATCATGAATGAGACCATTTACATCTTTGTCGCTTTTTATATAGTAATTACCATGGAATATCCTTCGTTCTTTAATGTAATACTGGCTAGAGTTCGTTCTTTACTATAGCACTGAGTCTAATGTATGCAATGGCTTGTTATTCCAATTACCACGTTTTAATGTAAACAATTAACTAATCGTCTATATAATTATTCCTTTTATTATTTCAGTTCGTTCCTTAATGTAAAAATTACAAACAGGAAAAAGTCTACGGCTTTTTCTTCTTTGGAAATAGTAAGAGACGATCCTCAAACAATCAGACAGCCAACTAGGTTTATAATTTGTTCTTTAACATAAACGTCATTAATCGGATATTTTAATAAATCCTTTATGGTCTAGAGGTTGGGATAGCTCTCACCCAGTTGGCTTGAGTTCAAATTTTGTATGGGAAATTTTAACTTATGATGATTTCTTAAGGAACATAATTAAAATTTCTTAATGTAATAAAAATAATTTATTTTAATTACAAGAAGTTTTTAACCCCATTAATTTTCTTTAAATGAGCCATTGAACAACTCTCTACTATGTTCCAGTGCCAAGCTATCTGTTGAATTACTAGCCTATACTATAATTAAGTGGCGTATAAAATTTAGTATAGGGAAGAGTTCGATCTTTATTATAACTTTGATCTAACCATTATTCTAATCAAGAATGAGAGAATTTTCAGTTTTGACTTTCCTTATATACTAATTATGACGTCACTCTATTCACGTCATAGCTCTAATATAAAACTATGATGACGTTCATTATTTATCTAGTAGGGTTTCAGACAAGGTATTTCTAATGATGTACTTTTGTTTTGATCTGACTCTATTTTTAGGAGTTTTGGGTTTTTATATTTCTTAGCATTGGACTGATCGTCTATTACTAGGTTGCTAGCTACTGCTGCAACCCAAATTCACATATATATTTATTTATGAGAGGCAGCCTGGCCGAGTGGTCCAAGGCACTGGTGTTAGCCACCAGTCTCTTCAGAGGCGTGGGTTCAATTCTTACCGCTGGTATACGAGTATGTTTGAAAGACTGCAGTGTGAAAAGACATCAAAATGCAGTTTTTGGAGTGGTCCAAGACACTCGTGTTACCCACCAGTCTCTTCGGAAGCGTGGGTTCAAATCTTACCGCTGGTATACGATTATGTTTGAAAGACTGCAGTGTGAAAAGACATCAAAAATGCAGTTTTTGGTGGAAAAATTTATTCTCTTTTAGAAATAATTAATTTTAGTTACTATAGATTTTTAACCCAATTAATTTCCTTTAAAATGAGCTATTGAACAACCCTCTACGATGTTCCAGTGCCAAGCTATCTCTGGATACAAAAAAAGAAAAAAAGAAAAAAAGAAAAAAATATCCCGTTTGTGGAGAATAACGTGGTTCAAGTCAATTTTCTTGATTTTCAAGACAATATATTTCCCTTGCTGTTCAAGCCAAGGGACAGAAAGTTTCCTATACAGGGGTTTCAGACAAGGCGATTCTAATGGTGTACTTTTTGTTTTGATCTGACTCCTTTGTTAGGAACTATGGGCTTTTATATTTCTTAACATTGGACGTGATCGTCTCTTACTAGGTTGCTAGCTACCGCTGCAACCCGGATAAGGACCCGTAAGACTACAAAGCTGAAACATTATTGGCTTTATCCAAGCAAGCTTCAAGTAAGTTAAAGATAATAGTACTACACAAAAACAAGGCATAGTATCATGAAAAGAGAAAAGCAAAGGTATTTAATAGACCAGTTGTATGGAAAAGTTAAAATTGAGAGAGAAAAGTCAAGTATTTATGTTAGACAAGGATCTTTTGAAAATTTGCTTCTCTGCAGTAAAATACCTTGTCCAGTCGGGCAAAGCCACGGAAGAGGAGGTGTAGGAAGAGAGCAACCAGAATCTTGTAACAACAAAGAGTGTGCTCAAAGGAATCTACCATATATACTTATAACTAAAGAACCAGTATCTACAATTACAACAAGCATCAACACTACAAATGCCCGAAATAGAAGCAAGAGCGAAGAGATAGTAAGAAATGAAAAGTGTCAATTAAAATGCTGCAAGATTAATTAAGCTGCTTGCTGTGAGTTTCATGAGAACTGTACTAGCTATATAGATAGGTGGTTCAGAGCAAGAAAACTAAGGTCATTTTGTGGTAATTCTAGTGTTTTTGGAATCAACAAGTAGCTGCTGTGGTTTTTCTAATTACATTAAAGGACGAGCTATAGCCCATAGTAACCGGAATCCGGGTTGCAATAGTAGCATACAACCTATTCGGGTTGAGGCGGTAGTTTTATAATAAAGAACGAAACCTAGCCCATGTTAACTGAAAGCTTTTTCTTTCTCCTCAGCTAGCTGGGCATTCGAAAATCATAGAGAGCTGTATAATAGCTCATTTTAAAGGAAATTGCTACATCTAGTGCTTTTTGTAATTAAAAATGAAATAGTTTTTAAATTTTAATAAGGAACGACCTCTTGCCTATACTAAATTTTATAGGCCATTTAACTATAGCATAGGCTAGTACAGTTACATTTAAGGTCAATATATTAAAATTTTCCACTAAAAATACATTAAAAGACGACAATTGTATACATTGGAATTAGTTAGCTACTTGATTGTTTGAGGTTCGTCTCTTACTATTTTTCAAAGAAGAAAAAGCCGTAGGATTTTTCCTATTTGTAATCAGTTTATTATCCGGGTTGCAGCTTTAGCTAGAAACCTAGTAACAGACGATCACGTCCCATAGTAAAAACTAAAGTTACAATAAAGAACGACATCTAGCCCATGTTAACTGAAACATAAATTGGGATTATGTAATTTCCATCAGTATCATGGCTGTAGAGATGGCGGAAACCTAGTAAAGAACAAACCATAACATTAAAGAACATTTCATGTTTAAGATTGATCATTGATGCCATAATCATAGTTTGTAGCCATTATATTAAAGAACGATCTCTATCCTATACTAACTGAAATCCTTATTATAAGGACCCAGTTCAGAGACTGGTGAAAAATATTATCCAGGTTGCAGCGGTAGCTAGCAACATAGTAAGAGACGATCACGTTCAATCTTAATATAAAAACCCATAACTCCTAAAAAAAGAGTCAGATAAAACATAAAGTACATCATTAGAAACGCCTTGTCTGAAATCCCTGTATAGGAAACTTTTTGTCCCTTGGCTTTAACAGCAAGAGAAATATATTGGCTGGAAAATCATACGTTAAAGAACGATCTCTGCCCATAGTAACTGATATATGGTGGTTGCAGGGGTAGCTGCAAGCTATCCGGATTGGAGCGATACCTGGGTTTTAGCGGTAGCTGCAAACAAAATTCAAAGAAAATATGTCGGCTTCTTATTAATTAAAAATCATCCCTGATAATTACAAAAGCTGAACCTATCCGGGACTTGAAGCTGGGACCTCTTTCACCCAAAGTTTACATTAAATTACGTAAAATATCGATATAGTTCATCATAAATGGAATTATCCAGGTAGTTACTAATAAAAATTTTGTTTAGACTTTAACTTGACAATTTTGTAAAGGAATATAAATGGGGACAGCAGTGTTATGGATATCCGGGTTGCAGCGGTAGCTAGCAACCTAGTAAGAGACGATCATGTCCAATGTTAAGAAATATAAAAACCCCAAACTCCTAAAAAAGAGTAAGATCAATACAAAAAGTACACCATTTGAACCGCCTTGTCCGAAACCCCTACAAAGGAAACTTACCGCCCTTTGGCTTTAATAACAAAGAAAATATATTGGCATGAAAATCAAGAAAATTGACTTTAACCACTTTATTCTCCACAAACGGGATATTTTTTTTCTTTCTTCTTTTCCATAGATAGCTTGGCACTGGAACATCGTAGAGAGTTGTTCAATGGCTCATTTTAAAAGAAATCTCTAGATCTAGTGCTATTTGTACTTGATTTTTTTTAAATTAATTATTTTTTATGAAAAACTTATTTTTTTGTATACAATATTGATCAATGACGTCATAGTCGTTGGATGTAGTTAGTATTACATAAAGGCTCGATCTTCGAATTCATCGATCATCGATCATGCCTCCATATATTCACAGTGATGTATAAGATTTCCCATTACATCTGTAAACTGTTCCACAGTTGCCGGTCCATACCTTGGAAGCTTTTCACTAAACACGCAACATTTCTTTTGGATATTACTATGAAGTTTTGCGAAAGCATCTCTAGCTGACTTTTCAACAAAATCTAATCTTTCAGAGATAATTTTAATCTTTAATTTTGAATATTTTTGGTAATCCTGGTAAAACATTCGTGAAATTTTTCTCAATTTACAAAGATCAGCCTGTGCGTTCTTTGCAGCTTGTGTAAACTGCAAAAATATCCATGCTATCCGAGCAATAGTTTGAGTATTTCAATACAAGCTAGAAAAATACCTTAAAATGTTAAAATTAGTTTTATTTTTGGTTAGGTTCTAACTACCCGATGTGGGATTCACTATGTATTTTCAGACCAAAAAATTCCATTTTTATATATTTTATTTTTCAGTTTAGAATCGCTAAAGTTATTATGTAAACTGCAAAAATATTTATGGTGTCTGAGCAATAATTTTAATCTTTTCATTCAAACTAACAAAATACCTGAAAATGTAAAAATTAGTTTTATTTTTTGTTAGGTTATGGATACTCGATACGAGTTATAAGAAGTGTTAATTAGATGAAAATATTATTTCTTGTTTTGTAATAAGATGCCTTCTAAGCGAGTTATGCGTAATTTAAAAAAACAGTACTATACAAAAAAAGAGACAACATCTTGAAAAGAGAAAAGCGAAGGTATTCAACTGACAAGGTGTATCGAGATGCTAAAATTGATAGTGACAAACAGCGTTATTATAATGATTTAGTTTATAGACATGCGAAAATTGAGAGAGCCAAACAAAAGTATGATAATGATGAAGATTATAGAGAAGCAACAATTGAGAGAGCCATACAAAAGAGCAAGGAGCGGTATGATAATGATAAAGATTGCCGAAAGAAACATAAGAAAACAGTTGCTACCAGAATAATGGGTAGATACTTGGGTGACAAAAGCTATAAAGAAAAAATTAAATTTTCTGCGAGGTTATACCGAAGAACGCATAAGGACAAAGAGAAAAATTACATTCAGAAATACAAGAAGATGGCAAAAATGCAGGCTGATCTTCATAAATTGAGAAACATTTTACTTATGTTTAACCAGGATCACAAAAAGCATTCAAAATTACAGATTAAAATTCTCTTTGAAAGAGCGGATGCTGTTGAAAAGTCGGCTAGAAATGCTTTAGCAAAACTTCATAGTAATATCCAAAATAAATGTTGTCAGTTTAATGAAAAGCTTCCAAGGTATGGATTGGCAATTGCGGAACAGTTTATAGATGCAATGTAAAATGTTTGACAACACAGTGAATATTCGCAGGCATACTTCTTAGAAGTGGCAGCTACTACAACATTCTGCCTAAACGGGATATTTTTTTTTCTTTGTATCCAGATATAGCTTGGAACTGGAACATCGTAGATAGTTGTTCAATGGCTCATTTTAAAGGAAATTAATTGGGTTAAAAATCTATAGGAACTAAAATAAATTATTTCTAAATGAAAAAAAAAAATTCACCAAAAACTGCAATTTTGATGTCTTTTCACACTGCAGTCTTTCAAACATAATCGTATACCAGCGGTAAGATTTGAACCCACGCCTCCGGAGAGACTGGTGGCTAACACCAGTGCCTTGGACCACTCGGCCAGGCTGCCTCTCATAAATAAATATATATGTGAATTTGGGTTGCAGCAGTAGCTAGCAACCTAGTAAGAGACGATCAGTCCAATGCTAAGAAATATAAAACCCAAAACTCCTAAAAATAGAGTCAGATCAAAACAAAAGTACATCATTAGAACTACATTGCCTGAAACCCTACTAGATAAATAATGACTGTCATCATAGTTTTATATTATCCGGGTTGCAGCGGTAGCTAGCAACCTAGTAAGAGACGATCACGTCCAATATTAAGAAATATAAAAACCCCTAACTCCTAAAAACAGAGTCAGATCAAAACAAAAAGTACACCATTAGAACCGCCTTGTCCGAAACCCCTACAAAGGAAACTTACCGCCCTGCGGCTTGAATAACAGAAAATATATTGGCTTGATAATCAAGAAAATTTACTTTAACCACGTTATTCTCCACAAACGGGATATTTTTTTCTTTCTTTCTTTTCCACAGATAGCTTGGCACTGGAACATCGTAGAGAGTTGTTCAATGGCTCATTTTAAAGGAAATCTCTAGATCTAGCGCTATTTGTACTTAATTTTTTTTTAATTAATTTTTTTTACGAAAAACTTAATTTTTTATATACAATATTAATCAATGACGTCATAGTCTTTGGATGTAGTTAGTACATAAAGTCTGGATCATCGAATTAAAGCTGAAACTAAGTAAAGAACAATTATGCCTCCATATATTCACAGTGATCTATAAAATTTCCCATTACATCTATAAACTGTTCCACAGTTGCCGGTTCATACCTTGGAAGCTTTTCACTAAACATGCAACATTTCTTTTGGATATTACTATGAAGTTTTGCGAAAGCATCTCTAGCTGACTTTTCAACAAAATCCATTCTTTCAGAGATAATTTTAATCTTTAATTTTGAATATTTTTCGTAATCCCGGTAAAAAATTCGTAAAATTTTTCTAAATTTACTAAGATCAGCGAGCATTGTTGCCATGTTTTTGGACTTCTGAATATAATTTTTAATTTTGCCCTTATGCGTTCTTTGCAGCTTGTGTAAACTGCAAAATATTCATGGTATCCGAGCAATAGTTTGAATATTTTTACATAAAGGACCAATATAGTTCATCATAAATGGTATTTAGGTTTTTATTATGTAATTATCCATTATTATGTTACATAAAGGACCGATATAGCTCCTCAAAAATGGTATTTGTCAATTGTTAAATTAAAAGACGATCATTGGAATAAAAAATTATTGCATACATTGGACTTAGTTAGTCAAACAGTTCGTGGTAACGAACTGCAAGTAAGGAGCGACCCGGCTCAATGGTAACCAAACGGCTAAAAATGGAAATTTGATACCAATAGATAAATCAAAAGAATCAGATTTTAATGCTGATTTCAAATATATAACTTTCATCAAGTTTAATCTTACCCATCAAAAGTTACGCGCCTGAGAAAATTTGGTTGATTTTAGAAAAAAGGGGGAAAGACCTCTTAAAAGTTGTAGAATCTTAATGAAAATCACACCATCATATTCAGCGTATCAGAGAACCCTACTGTAGAGGTTTCAAGCACCTATCTAAAAAAATGTGGAACTTTGCATTTTTTGCTAGAAGAAAGATCAAGGATGCGTGTTTATTTGTTTTTTTTCCAGGGATGATCGTATCGACCCAGTGGTTCTAGAATATCGTGAGAGGGCTCATTGGACCGGAAATTAAAATTTTTAGTGCCCTTTTCAAGTGACCAAAAAAAATTGAGGGTAACTAGGTCCCCTCCCACGCACATTTTTTTCCCAAAGTCACCCGATAAAAATTTTGAGATAGCCATTTTGTTCAGCATGGTCGAAAATATGATAAATATGTCTTTTAGGATAACTTAATCCCCCGAAGTCCCCGGGGGAGGGGCTGAAAGTTATGAACTTTACCCAATGTTGACATATAGTATTGGTTATTATGAAGTATACAGACGTTTTCAGGATATAAATAATAACCAACTACCGCCGTTTCAAGGTCTTGAGTGTATATATTTTTCGTAGTTTTTGTGTTTTTTTTCTCTTTCGTTTTGTCTGTTGAGTGTATATATTTTTTCGTGTCTTGAGTGAATATTTTTTTTCTTAGCTTATTTCTTTTTTCTCTTATACGTTGCTCTGCTATTTACCTTGTTGTCATTAGTGGGTAAAAAATATAAATACAAAATTGCCTGGAGCAGTAATTGAACCTTCGGAGTTAATTTCAACACGCTATCCACTGCACCACGCAGGCTTTCAAAGACACAAAATAGAGAATGAATGTGTAAAATAAAGCTCTATTTCCGGTACCTGAATGAAAGCAAGGGGAAGGGGTAGGAGGATTATTCTTAAGAGTTCCTTGGGGGTGTATCCACAAAAAAAAAGAAAAAAAAATCAAGAGTGTTATATCGTAATATTAGAGCCAGAAATCCTTATGCTTCGCTACCATTATTTAATCCAAATTCTATATGAATATACAACTATATTCCTTATAAGGTTAGAAAAATTTCGATACCCCTTTGACATTTAACGTCGCTCAAGAATAAGTTAGATTCAGCGAACAAGCACAAAACACTCCTTAAATCATCTTTTTTCCCCAGCCTCTTCGTGTCGAAGGGGTACTGTAGAAACTTCGGAGAGGGTTCATTCAATTCAAAATTGAAAGTTCTAATGCCCTTTTTAAGAGCTAAAAGCGATTGGAGGCAAACCAGACCCCCCCCCCCCCAAACCGCACCTGATTTGTATGTTGTTGTATCGGATTAACGATGCTTCTTGACTACTAAGGTCCTTGAGTCGGCCTTGTAGCGTGTTGCTACAGCCGGGTTCGATCTCTGGGTCCCGTATTACTAAGCTTAGGTCAAACCCAATGCACCACCACAGCATTTTCGGCTGATTTCTAAGACACATTCTTTATTTTTAAAATTGGCTGGGTTATTTTTAAAAACTCTTCTTAAAAAAAATAATAAATAACCAAAATTATGGACCTTCTAATTAAATTTCCGATTTTTTTCCCATTTATTAAAACGTATATAGTTGCCTAAGTTTCCACTTTACGAATTTAAAGATTCTATTTTTGGTGTCCTTGGTACATTTAATTCTTAAATCAAGGGTACCCCACTACATAAGAAAAATTAAAAAGTGCTATTCACCCATTATCCCCAAAAATGGGACCCAAAAAGCGACAAAACATAGTTTTTCTAAGGGGCTTGACACCAACACTTGGTTAGTGGGCAGAAGAGACCTTAATTAACAAAAAAACACATTACGGAACGTTAAAGATCCCCTAAATCAGCGCTTTTTTTCAATTGGCTGAAAACCCTTATTTGAAAATGCTTGGCAGATGAAACTGAAATGCACAGAAAGAAATAATAAAAAAAAATGGTTCCCCCTGAAAACAAGGCCCGAAAACGGGACATTTTTTTACTCCTTATAGCCTTGAGTTCTTGGGCCAAGAGTAGCCATTGCTGAAAAAAACAAAAAAAAACAATTTGGTTTTTCCAAAACCAAATTACTGATCTGCCATCTATTTTAAACATTATAATTTCTTAAAAATAGAAAGGGGAAGGGATAGGAGGATTTATTCTTAAAAGTTTCTTGGGGTGTATCTTAAAAAAAAAAAAAAATATCAAGAGGTGTTATATCGTAATATTAGAGCCAAAAATCTTTATGCTTCGCTACCATTATTTAATCCAAATTCTAAATGAATATAGAGCTATATTACTTATAAGGTTAGAAAAATTTCGATGCCCCTTAGACATTTAACGTCGCTCCAAAAGAAGTTAGATTCAACGAACAAGCACAAAGCACTCCCTGCATCATTTTTTTTCAGCCTCTTCGTGTCAAAGGGGTACTGTAGAAACTTTGGAGGGGGTTCATTCAATTCAAAATTGACAGTTCTAATGTCCTTTTTGAATGCTAAAAGCGATTGGAGGCAAACCAGCCCCCCACCACCAACCGTACCGTGCTTGCCCCCCCCCCCCTACCCTCTTCCCCATGGTATCAGATTAAATTTCAAGATGACGATTTTACTCATTTATTTATTTTTTTTAATAGTCAGAAGACCCAGTAGGTATGCCCCTGGGATAACATAATCCCCGCAGCTCCAGCGACGAAGGACCCTAATTATTATGTAAAAATTATCATTATATACAGAAAGGTTTTATGATGGAAAAAGGGCTTGAAATATTCAGGAATTGTTCCCGGGGTCAAGGGTTCCAAAATTTTTGTTGGGTGAAGAAAAGGTATTAAGTGGCCCAGATATAAGCCGAAAAAAGTATACCGCTGTTCAGTTTAAAGCTTTCATCTGTAAGTCTCTGGCCCAGGGGTACACTTCTTTCCAATTCCAATTTGCTAACAAGACGTTACGATTAGCTTATTTTTGCTCATTCAATCACTGAATTTTTACCCAGATTACTTCCAATTAATAGCTGTGTTTTCCTTCTGCAGCAGCAATCGGGGAAGTAACACTTTCTAGAGCTCCATGATAATACATTTTTCCCTAATTTTCTGCTGATTTGTATTTTGTTGTATCGGATTAACGACGCTCCTTGACTACTAAGGTCCTTGAGTTGGCCTTGCAGTGTGTTACTACAGCCGGGTTCGATCTCTGGGTCCCGTATTACTAACCTGAGGTCAAACCCAATGCACCACCACAGCACTTTCGGATGATATCTAAGACACATTCTTTATTTTTAAAATTGGCTAGGTTATTTTTAAAAACTCTTCTTGAAAGAATAATGAAAAACAAAATTATGGACCTTCTAATTAAATTTCCGATTTTTTCCCATTTTTTAAAACGTATATAGTTGTGTAAGTTTCCACTGTACGAATTTAAAGACTCTATTTTTAGTGTCCTTGGTACATTTAATTCTTAAATCCAGAGTACCCCACTACATAAGAAAAATTAAAAAGTGTTATTCACCCATTCTCCCCCAAAAATGGGGCCCAAAATAGGACAAAACATTGTTTTTCTAAAGGGCTTGGCACCCACACTTGGTTAGTGGGCAAAAGAGACCTTAATTAACAAAAAAACACATTACGGAACGTTAAAGATCCCCTAAATCAGCCCTCTTTTTTCAATTGGTTTAAAACCCATATTTGAACATGCTTGGCAGATGAAACTGAAATGCACAGAAAGAAATAAAAAAAATGGTTCACTTGAAAATAAGGCCCGAAAAGGGGACATTTTTTTTTATTCCTTACAGCCTTAAATTCTTAGGCCAAGAGTAGCCATTGCAAAAAAAAACAATTTAGTTTTTCCAAGAATGGGCTTGAGAAACAGTTAAAAACGTCGTTCCAAAAGTCTTCAAAATTTTCTTATTTGTATTTAACTTACATCTTCAAGAACTTCTGTCAAAAGGATCCTGATTCAAAAAAAAAAAAAAAAAAAAAAAAAAAAAAAAAAAGAATTTGGTTCACCTGAAAATAGGGCCAAAAACTTATTTTTCCAAACAGTTTGAAATAAATCTCAAAGTTCCTGTGTCAATGGATCTTACTCTGGAAACAAATTTTTAATTTGGGGTTAAGGAAGAGATTTTAATTTTGGGCTGGAATAGGTCAGAAAGACGATTTTTTCCGATCAGTTTGAAAGTTTCTGGGATTGTTCCCTGTACCAAGGGGAGCTAATAATTTTGTTTGCCAATCGGTTAGGGCATAAGGGATAAAAAAAATGAGCCATAGCCTGCTTTTCTGGTTAGCGAAAAGCTTTCAGGAATTGTTCCTCGGGCCAATAAGGCCCCCAAAGCAAAAAAAACAGACAATAATTAGAATGGTCAACCGTAAAATTGTTTCCAGAAATGGCCGAAAATCTTTCTCGAACCTTGTCGAACTTTCTTTTCGAAGCTGTTATTTTCTTAACAGCTTGAAAAAAATCCGTAATTTCCTCCGCGAAAGGGACTCCAAACAGAAAAAAAAAATCTTAAATTCGGACACGAGTCCCTCTGGCCCAAAATGGGCTGGACCCCTGTTTTTTCGAAAGTTCTTCTTTATATAATTGTTGATTAAAACACGCTTATATTCAATGTTGTATACATGATAGGGAGCAGAATGGCTTCCATCCCAGCGATCACAAATAATCCTATTCCACTGAGGACAAAAAACCATGTAAGGGCTTGAGTGTCATTTGTGGTGCATATCTGAAAATAAAATATATTTTAAACAGTCTTATCTGAATATAGTCTGGAAAATTAAAAATTGCTCAAATTTCCGAGTAAGTCTTTCTTTTTATCAGTATTTTTTTCATCAATATTCTTTTTCATCAAATATTTTTTTCTTTCATGTAACTCTAATTAGTACTGTGATTTTCATTTCTTTTATTAAGTTTTGATAAACAAAAACACTGTTCAAAACACATGTCATTTTCAGTAAAGTGAAAATGACAATGACCTTGTGGTGGGTTTGAGGGGACAGCTTTCCATTATTATTTCTAAACCTTTAGAAAAACTGTGGTTTTGTTATTCTATGGTTGTCGAAAAACATACTATTCGAAATATAGATCACTTTCTGTAATGTACAAATAACACTGTCAAAGACTGTCACAGATGACAAATAAAACTGATCTTAAGAAAGAACTTTATCAAACTCTACAAGCAGCGGTTAATAACATTCTGGAACATTATATTCCTCGTATTCTCGGTGATATTAACTCATCCTAAGATGCTTGGTAGACACAGAAGGAGTGCGCGCATCGAGAGCAGAACGACGATGATCGACTTGGCAATGGCCCAAGACCCAGTGAGAGGAAGTAGCATCATCCTATCATATCGTCTGATAGTTCCCCTGACGGAACAAGTCTTCTTCTTCTTATTTGATTATTTAGGAATGCTTATATATAATCTTCAAGCACTTCCGGGCCCTGCGGCTGCTGAGATTGAAATACAGGTCCTGTATTACCAAGCGGAGACCAATCCCTCTGTCTCACTCCAGGATTAAAAAGCTAAAAGAGTATATTTGAACAAATAATTTGCGGTCACTGCCGTAATCTGATTGCATCTCTTAATCCACAATTCAAAGGGAGAATCTCACAACAATAGTACCATGACAGCTAATTTTTGCATGAATCAATTGAAACATTTAGAAGTCAAACTGATCAGTTTCTTATCATTGGCATGTTTCACTGAAATATACAACCTGTGAACACATATAGACGTGTTGAAGTCAAATTGAGGCGCCAGTTGCTACTCACTAAATCCTCCCTAAAGTTGAGGAAATATTGAGCCTAATTATGAATCTGATATGGTTCGGACAAGCTGCAAGATTAAACGACTAAACATGAGCTCATTATTGAACTGAGCCAGACTCAATTCGGGAAGCGGAAAGTGTGCCGTAATTTAAAAACCGGTTAAAGAAACATCTCCTGGCGGGCAGTTGGTGAGCGTGGGACTGGATTGCAAGAGAAGATAGTTTAAATATTTTGTTTTCTTTTGTTAAGAACTTTTTTTTTTATTTATTTTTCTGTAATTATTATTAACATCTCTTTTTTTCTTTATTTATTTTTATTTCAGTGATGATTGGCTTAGTTGTATAATATAGCAATTGTGTTCTGGTTGCGTTTTTCAAGCATATTTGTGCTTTGGTTTTAACCGGTCGTCAAGCCGGCATGAATTAAATTTAATAAAGATGTTGAATCCATACGTTGAATCCTGAGTGACAAATTACAAGCATTGCGTATGACCAAGCTTAAATTCAATTCGTTCCAAAATTTAAGACAAAAAATTCTTAAATTTAAGAAAAGAAAAAAAATAGCCCTGCGACCTGAAGGAGGGTCAGCAAAGTATAGAAGGAAGATTCGGCTGGTATATATACATATCTCTGTAAGAGTTTCCGGACATTACTATCTTGTGCCTTAGCCAAAAAAAAAAAAAAAAAAAAAAAAAAAACAAAAAAAAAAAAAAAAAACTTATTAACAGTCAAATAGATGAATAGTAGTTTAAGTTCTAAGCCTTGTGGCTCACAAGGAAGAATTTTCCTCAGGGAGAAGAAAAGAAAGATGGCAGGGAAAGATATGAGGAAAAATAAAGATTTTTACAGCGAGTCGGCATACAATAATCTTAAATACAATAATCCATTGCCAAGTCGTTTTTTTTTGAAATGGCTACTCTTGGCCCAAGAACTCAAGGCTATAAGGAATAAAAAATGTCCCGTTTTAGGGCCTTATTTTCAGGGGGAACCATCTTCTTTTATTATTTCTTTCTGTGCATTTCAGTTTCATCTGCCAAGCATTTTCAAATAAGGGTTTTAAGCCAATTGAAAAAAAAGCGCTGATTTAGGGGATCTTTAACGTTCCGTAATGTGTTTTTTTGTTAATTAAGGTCTCTTTTGCCCACTAACCAAGTGTTGGTGTCAAGCCCCTTAGAAAAGTTATGTTTTGTCCCTTTTTGGGCCCCATTTTTGGGGATAATGGGTGAATAGCACTTTTTAATTTTTCTTATGTAGTGGGGTACCCTTGATTTAAGAATTAAATGTACCAAGGACACCAAAAATAGAATCTTTAAATTCGTAAAGTGGAAACTTACGCAACTATATACGTTTTAATAAATGGGAAAAAATCGGAAATTTAATTAGAAGGTCCATAATTTTGGTTTTTTGTTATTTTTTTTTTAAGAAGAGTTTTTAAAAATAACCCAGCCAATTTTAAAAATAAAGAATGTGTCTTAGAAATCAGCCGAAAATGCTGTGGTGGTGCATTGGGTTTGACCTAAGCTTAGTAATACGGGACCCAGATATCGAACCTGGTTGTAGCAACACACTGCAGGGCCAACGCAAGGACCTTAGTAGTCAAGAAGCGTCGTTAATCCGATACAACAACATACAAATCAGGTGCAGTTTGGGGGGGGGGTCTGGTTTGCCTCCAATCGCTTTTAGCTCTTAAAAAGGGCATTAGAACTTTCAATTTTGAATTGAATGAACCCTCTCCGAAGTTTCTACAGTACCCCTTCGACACGAAGAGGCTGGGAAAAAAAGATGATGTAAGGAGTGTTTTGTGCTTGTTCGCTGAATCTAACTTATTCTGGAGCGACGTTAAATGTCAAAGGGGTATCGGAATTTTTCTAACCTTATAAGGAATATAGTTGTATATTCATATAGAATTTGGATTAAATAATGGTAGCGAAGCATAAGGATTTCTGGCTCTAATATTACGATATAACACTTGATTTTTTTTTTTCTTTTTTTCTTTATTTTTGTGGATACACCCCCAAAGGAACTCTTAAGAATAATCCTCTTACCCCTTCCCCTTGCTTTCATTCAGGTACTGAAAATAGAGCTTTATTTTACACATTCATTTTCTATTTTTAAGAAATTATAATGTTTAAAATAGATGGCAGATCAGTAATCAATAGTGTTAAGTGCTTGCAAATACAATGAAGAAAAGGCTATATATTTTTAAATAGGAACTATATTTCCCTCCGTGGATGTTTTTCTTTCAGGATTTTTAAGTAACTTCATTTAATTGCAGGTGACAAGTCTTTAAAAGCTTTTAAATATAATGAAGAAAAGACGCTTGAATTTCTAAAGAAGAAAGCAAAGAAATTGGCTCAACATTTAAGAAAGGAGAACATAAATGTTTCACATGGAAGCAAGTCAAGCAATTACATGTCTAATCAAAATGGGACAGCCAGTGAAGGTATTTATTTATTTACGAGCAGTAAAGACTGTCAAACGATAGTCATAAAAAGAGACAAAAGGCTAGCGGATAATTCTTTTGTGAGGGTCGGGAAAAGTTTGCTCCGTCCCTTCTATAACTTCTTCTTGCCTTGACATCTTCCTCCTCTTTCCCCTTAGAAAAGTTTCTAAAGTGAAAAGTCCTCTTTCCCCTTAGGAAGTTTAAATTCAGTTACTCGGCTGTAAGGCAAAATACGGTACAAACACGGCCTCTCCCCTTTGTGCAAATTTGAATAAAAAAGGAAAAAATCATTCCAATTTGTTACTATTTACCGATGGAATAAAACGCTATGTCCAACTCGAACCCTTGACCCCGACTATGAGAGTCTGACGCTGTTTTCTAATCTAGCCTGGCTGGTCTGATGTAGCCTGGCTATGTTAGTTGTTTGTAGTTTGGTGCAGTGATACTCGAAACAAGTTACAGGTACTTGAGGCCAGCTTGGCGCCGGGAATTTTCGATGTTACTGTTGTCAGTTTTTTTTAAAGCAAGAAGCAATAATCCTGACGACATGAAATCCCGGGCCCCGTAATACCAAGCAGACATCCACTGCTTCCGCAGGGGTTAATGTACTAATAAAAAAGAGTGGGTTCCCTATAAACTGGTGTTTCATAGAATTAGGGACATGTATCAGTGTCAGGGACATTTAGCAAAATACTTTAAAACACAGCTTGTCAATGCAAAACATTTACACCTAGGTTGGATAATAATGATATGTCTTTGAACCTTCTATACACACAAAAATGTACCGAAAAGAATATGGAGCAATATAAATTAAAAAATGAGAAAGAAACATACATAATAAAAACACTTGTCGTCGCATACACTAACAATACACTAATAATGATTCGCAAACGATTAATACAACCAAATGGAAAATCTACGACTGATTCGGATTGCTGTCTGAAGCTACCTACTAATGTATCCATCTTACTACATATCTCAAAAACACTGCTAACATTAGGAGATATAACTGTTACGAGGTTAGGTAGGACGTTATTTACCTTAGATCCTCCTGTGCCGTCAGAGGCACCCAGGGCATCAAGAAGGAGCCGCCAATCTTCCCGCAGGTTTGCTGCTGCCAGTATGTCGTCCCATTGAGATTGGATTGGTGCGTGCAGGTTACGGAGATCTATCTGGTACGTTTGACGCAGGGCGTTTCTGGGTCTGCCTCTGGCGTGGACCCAAGGGCTTCCAATGGATCACTACATTTGGCAGTCGGAGATTGTCCATACGTAGTACTTGGATTAGGTATCTCCATCGGCGAACTTGTGATATATGTCACAAAAGGGTGGCCCGTCTTGTCGCGAATGGATTGGTTTGTTATTCTCTGCTGCCAACGATGTAGAATTCTTCTAAGACATATGTTTTCGAAAGCACGTGTTCTTCTCTCTTGTTCCTGGTTCGAGTGCCAGGTTTCGGCTGTATAAGCCAGCACTGGCATAACATTGCGATTGAAAAGTCGTAGCTTTAGCCGTAAAGAGAAGCTTTGGGACCGCCAAAGTTTCCGTAATCTATTGAAGGCCCCATCGTCTTGGCCAATTCTTGTGAGCACTTCTTTTGTGGTCGATCCGGTGCTTTCTATTGTGGTTTCCAAGTATATGAAATGGACGAATTGTTCTATATGTTGGTCTCCGCAAGTGATGCTTAGGGGTGAGTCTGTGGCAGCCATGAATTTTGTTTTCTCATTATTTATTTTCCGGCCGACCTGGCCACCTCTCTCCGTCAGTTTGTCAAGGAGTTCTTGGAGTCTTAGCTTGCATGATACCCGGACGGTGAGGTCGTCAGTAAAGTCTACATCGCTGAGGCGTATTTCGGGATTCAGCTGGATTCCGTCTGTTCTTGTACTTCGCAGTATATAATCAATGACGATTACGAAAAGTAGCAGTGACAAGACGCAACCTTGCTTAACTCCTGATAGAATGCGGAAGAAACGAGTTTGGCCATCTGGTGTCTTTACACAGCACTCGCTATCTACATAGGACGCAACTACTGAGTTAAACTCAGTAGAACTCACTGAAAAAGATCTCACTGAACTCACTGAAGAAGATAATTGAAACTATCTTTCAGGGATTCCGTAATGCAGTAGGATCTACCACAGACTTTGGCGGTCTACTGAGTCAAATGCTTTCTCAAAAACGATGAATATCATTTAGATTTTGGAGCACCACTCTCTGCTCTCTTCCGTCAGTAATCGTAGAGTAAATATCAGGTCTGCACTTGAACGGTTCCGTCTGAATTCATGCTGCTCGTCGCGAAGTTGTCTGTCGAGCTGCGAGCTAATTCTCTGCAGGAAAATGTGCGTCAGCAATTTGCTAGGTATTGAAAGCATACAGATTCCTCGCCAGGTGCCTGAGAGGGACGTATCGCCTTTCTTAAAGATCCTCACCAGGGTGCTGCGTTTCCAAACTGGAGGTATTTTGGTGGTCGCCCATATTACTGCGAAGAGTGCTGTCCAGTGCTGTCCAGGGCAGGTCAGAAGAGTCGCTTTTATCATATCCACGGATATCCTGTCTTCGCCAAGCGACTTCCCATTTTTCAGCTTCTTTGCTACTGCTATAATTTCAGTGAATGACGACGGATCCATGCTGATGTCTAAGGAAAACAGTGTTGTTGCTGGGATTTCTAGGGGATCGTCTGGTGGAGGTATATTCAGCAGCTTCTCGAAGTGGCTAGCCAACAATTCGTTTACGGCAGAGTGCTCGGTTATAAGGATACCCGAGGGATCTTTTAATGGTCCATTTTGAATAGAGTATTTCTTTCCAATAATCTCATTAGTGGTTGTATAGACGACTCTTGAGTCACCTCTCTTCGTTGCCTCTCCTGCCTGCGCTGCTTGCCACTTCAGCAGATTTCTCTGGACTTTTCTGGCACTCTTCTTTACCGCTTTATCCGTGGCTCTGTATTAATCGTTTCTGAGGATCTGTCGGTCACTGATTTGTCTTTAGATAAGTGACGCTTTTACTTTTTTCCTTGTCTCTATGAGTTACCATGTTTGATCTGATAGCCACTGGTCCTTATGGCTCTCGCGATACCCAATGGTGCCTTTCGTGGCATCGTTAAAGCACAACTTTATGCTTTCCCAATATTGATCGCTATCAGCATCATCTGGTAAAAACAAAGCTTCAAATCTATTCCGCATCTCTAGTTTAAAAACTTGCTTGAATTATCTCACCCTCAGTTTTTTCTATTCGAAGACTGGTTTTAAGGTAGTCTTTTTTGCGTTTCTATTTTTTTTTCAATTCGAGGCCGATTTTAGCTGCCATCAGATTATGATCTGAGCTAACTTCAGCTCCTCTATATCCCCTTATATCAAGTAGGCTTGATTTCCACTTCTTGCTCCAAAGACGATGGTCAATCTGATTCCGGGTGTGGCCATCGAGATATGTCCAAGAATATTTGTGTACATCCCGAAGAGAAAATAGGGTACCTCCAATTACAAGGTCGCTAAGGAGTTCAAATTCGATAAGTAGTTATCCGTTTTCGTTTCGCCATGCTCGTTGAGAAACTCTGGGGAAAAGGATCGGTCTTTCCCTACTTTCGGGTTAAAGTCTCCTAGAAAACAGGCTATGTCATGCCGTGGTATGTCGTTTCCTACGGAGTTGAGAGCTCTGTAAAATTCGTCTTTTGATTTGTCGGTGGCGTCACTGGTGGGTGCGTAGCATACTACTATTGACAGTTTCGCATGTACGCCGATGAAGCAGGCTTTCAGGATTCTAGTGATACCGATGTCCACTGTAGTAGAGCTTGGGAAGTCTTGTTTTGTCATCATTGGGTCTTCTCTGAATTCACGCTTTTGCTGCAATCCGCTGTGTATAATGGTCAATTCTCCCTCCAGTTTATTTGATCCAGATCTTAGCCATCGAACCTCCGACAGAGCCAGAAGGTCGAGGTGGTAATCTTGCAGCGCTCTCAGCGCTTGTTCAGTCTTGGAGGCTTGAGAAAATTGTGCGGACGTTCCAGAAACTAAATTGGAGGTGTTGTTTCGCATTCATAAATTTTGTCCTTGGGTATGCAGAGGTCGTCATCGAAAGGGGGTTCGATCTGAGGCTCGAACTTGATGTGTCAGGTGCAGTTAGATTTTCCCCCAAGGACAGGCCCTTTAGGTCCCGGGTGTAGGTTGCAAGTCCACAGCCCAACCCTCCTCATTTCACGGATTTGGGACCGTCATGCTCCCCCGACCTCTGCGAGGCAAGGTTCCTTACATCGCTGACTTAACACAGACCCTAACCACATGGGAAGGTAGGAACACAGAGAAAATACTTACAGAATTTGAAAAAAGACAGACTGAATTTGTTGATGTTCAGACGTGATAAAAAAATCCATAATTGTACCAGAAAAAATGCATGGAGGGGGAGGAGAGGGCAAAAAACGAGTTATAAAGCCGACCAAGCGTTTTCTTGTCAAATTGACCTTTAACTCTAGAGAGAAGTCCATAGGCCTCTCTCAATGCAATAATTTCTAGTCACCGTGTTGTTCGAATCCAGGTCCCAAATGCAAACCCGAGGTACTCGAATGCTAAGGCAGGAATTGTGGCAGAACCAACCCGAATTTTTGAATTTGGTTTTAGCAAAAGTGACTGACAGCCCGTTGTCAAATGACCCTGGATAGAGGCTATTCAAAGTAGTCTGCAGGGATTGCAAATCGTCAGACAGGAGGAGAATGTCATCTCCGTACCACAGGTGACTCATGTCAATGGATGCTTCGATAAGGAAATGCGGTATTCTGCGGGTTGCACAGCGGATGGCGTTGTTAAATATTACAGGGCTTAAAACTGAGCATAGCTCTACTCTGCGACGTACAGAATTTTGGCTGCTACAAAGATTTTCATCGCGGACGCGTATAGAATAATTTTGATACCATTGGCTCAAAGAGACACAAATGAATGGTTTGGGTAAGTATGAAGTTCGCCTAATCCCAGGCGAAAAATAGATATAGGCTACTGTTATAGGCTATCACCTGAAGCCTAAAATTTAACAATGCCGCAGGATACCAAAATTACCGCTGATAAGCAACATGATTTACCAGATCAGAATGGCTACTTCGACCCTTAAGTCTGACGCCAAGTGGTGTGCGCGAAGATGTTAAGCATGGACGGGTGATCCAGCAGCTTAATGTACCAGTAAAAATTCAAAAAAACTATTTAAAAGAAAAAACGCTTGAAGACGAAACGCTAAGGCGAAAGTATATAATATAAGAAACGAAAACCGCTCTTCGGGCTATTACCCTCCCCTTTCCTCACCATCATCCTTAATTTCACAATTTCTGCAGTTAATTCATGTGAGCAAAAACAAATTTAATATCCAATACAAAAAAGAAAATAAAATCAACAACATAAATATAGAAAATAAAAATCAATCTTTCAAAACAAATAAAGATAAAAGAAAAATTTAGCCGGATGATCAACCTGATTGAATGTAAGTAAGAGACTAATTATGCTTGGAGTTGGCCTATAACATAGATTTCAATGTTGAAACGAATGAATTCTTTGTTGTTCTTCTTTTTCTAACTATCGACGTCCATATTGCCGAAAAATTCAATTTGGTACTCATCCATGATCTTCGTTATATCGTGCATTAGTCCAGATATGACGGAAATTGCTGCTGAATTCTGAAAATGTTTATCTCCTTTATTAGCAAGAGTGAACCAAACGTTCTTTGCCTCGTTATCGTGGTTGTTATTGCTGATTGGAAGAATTGCCTGTCCATCTTTCAAGGTTGTATTGCCATGCTTAGCGTAAAAAGCTCATATAAAATAATAGTCAATCTTTGTAGTGACCATTCTAGTGAATTCATCTACATGCTCCACTTAATTACCGATACTTTCAATAGTCATGTTATTGAAATAAAAGGATTTTCAGATACATTCTTCAAACGACTCCTCAGCTTTTAATAATAGTCGTGAAAATATGATGTAGTGGTCACACTATAATGAAGGAATCCCTGCTTCTGATTCCCACTATAATGATCCCACTTTATAGGCCTGTAATGAAAGAAAGGTCAAGATAGCTACGTCGCGTTTGAAGGATGAACTATTAGCAAATACGGCCATATGGGACCAAATGAAAGTAAGGCTCGTCCCTGAATGAGACGGGAAGAGGTTATAAGAAAAATTTTTATGGGAATTTGACCTTCATGGGGGGGGGGCTGGGGTAAAGAGTGAAGTTTTGAAAAGGTTGGAGTGGTGAAGGAGAGTGCAGGCTGCTTGGTGCTGCAGTGGGTTGTTGTTAGCTGTGGTAGTATCGCTGTGGTGTTAAATCGTTTGGCTCATCATGTAAATTTAATGTAGAAAGCTAATAGAAATTTGAATTATAGTAGTACAATTAGAAAAATTTAATTAAAGTGTATAATAGAAAGTCATACTATAGAAGGAGGATTTAGTTAATGTAAAACTAGAAGGAAAAGTCGGGCGCTGGAATTTCTTCTTATTGAAAAAACCGTCAGTAATAATTTTTTCACGGACCAAGTAACTGGTTTTACAGTCTGGGAGGTTAGTGTTTCTGAACTTAATGGTAAGTTCATAAAAAACTGGAAACTGCGGTTCAGAATCAGCCCATCAGTAAGCATTCTCCCTCAAAGAGCGAAGACTGTTAGGTAAATGTAGTCAAGAGATTGACACAGCTATATTGGCCTCACGTGAATTTGAACTACGACGAGTTGTTCGTAGTAGGCTAATTTTAGTAGTGTTAGTTCCTGCAAAAATTCAGAGTTTTCGAGAGGTAATAAGTCTATAGCAAAAAATACATCTTTGAAATTATGTAACTTGTTGTTCTATTTATAGTTGAACTAAGGAAAATAAAAGGACAGTGCATTGTAAGATGACCTTCCGAATAAAAAGAATAATTTTTAAAATATTTTTAAATTTAATAGAAAAAGGCGAAAATTTTGCAAAAGTGGATGTTGACATTTAACTAGTCCTGCTACAAAGAGAGCATCCCCACGAAAAGGCAGTAAACTGCTTAACCTTTTAATTTTCACTGAAATGTTTGATTTTATATTCTAACTTTATTGTCTTTTTCTTGAAAACGATTGTCCATTGTCTTCTTCCCTGCTAAAGTAAGATTTTGTACAGTAGGCTACTGTTGAAAAGCATATTGTCCTAGTAGAGGGCATCGATTTATCGGAGACCTGAGGCTCAGGCACGTACCTAGGAATTCTTTTAGGGGGCTCAATAATGAAAAGAAACAATTTTATTGGATGATTTGAATAAGAAGTGCCTAGAAATTCAAGAAAATTTAGGGTTTTGCGGGAGGGGGTAGACTCTTAGGCTCCTACCCCCTTACATACGTCTCTGCTTGGGCTGATAAAACGCCATGTCCAAGCTAAAGCATAGTCATAATTGTTAAAACATAGCCAAGAATGATGAATAGTGTGTGATTTTCCTAGATTCTATTGTCTCGCTTGATTTACTATAGAAGAAATCTGAGTGACAAGAAGTTGGTTTGAAAGGCTTGTATTAACACTGATTTGTCACTAGCTACTGCATACCAATACTATGGCTTGTATCTTTTTCTAGATATATAGAAAACTGTAGTTTTTAGAATTGACCTTTTTTAATTAAAAAATAAGAGACTTTAATTACAATTTTTAAATTAAAGTTGTATTTAGTCTGTACTTTGGTCTGTATTTAGTCCGAAACATTGTTCAACTGAACAGATTACTGGCGCTGTAGTCGTGCATAATTTTGATTTACCGACAATTGTGACTATAATGAGACTTGGGTATTACTCGGCCAACCCGTATACGCCTTATAATTAAAGATTTTTTTTTGTTTTTAGCTGCTACTTCTCTAAAATTTTGGATTAACACACTTTGAAGTCTCTTTGTATATAGACTATGAAATGTTTATAATAAAACAAATATAGCAGGTTCATTTTTAATTTATAGCAGGTTATTTTTCTTTATCAACCCTCATTGGGACTAGTTATACCCATGGTAGGAATAGCGCTAAGGATCTTTTTACCGGTCATATCCATTTAGAATATGTCTGATTCAAGATGGAATGGACTGATGTCTCTATTTATCTAAGAAAATATCATTGTGGCGTAGATGTAACACAAATGACGTATGGTCAAAAACAGCAGAATCACCTTTTGAACACCAGAATCACCGTTGCGAATATTAGGTGAGATATGTATATCTGTAAGGTCACTAATGTATAAGGCTCAGATGCTTCATTTATCTTACGTAAAAATTTCACCCTTTCCTTCGACGCTAGCTAGCGAAACTGAGCATCAAAAGTTCCGACTTTCTTACTAGTGACTTTAAGATATGTCTAATATATTAAGTATTTGTTACTCTTTTTGACATACATCTATGTTTTGTCAGGATATTTAGGAATAATCCAAAGAATAAGATAGACTAAAGGCTTTTCTAATACATAAAAACCTAATATTCAGAAAAAATGGAGATGCGCCTTTATAGGATATGCACCTGGGTATAGTAACAAGTAGTTGCAGTCGCAAGTACTTGAAGTCGCAGTCGTGAATCGTTACAGTCGCATTTGCAAGCAGTCGCAATCGCAAGTAGCCATAGGCACAAGTAGTGGAAGTCTAAACTAGTTTCAGTCACAACAGTAGTAGCAGTAATGGTAGTAGGAGTAGTCGGTGTTACAGTCGCAAGTAGTTGCAGTCACAGTCGTAAGTAGTCGCAGTCGGGAGTAAACGCTGTTGCAAGTAAGTCAGAGTCGCATTAGCAAGCAGTACCAGTTGCAAGTAGTCACAGTCGAAGGTAGTTGCAGTTGCAAGTAGTCTTAGTCTTAAGCAGTCGTAGTAGTAGTAGTAGTAGTGGCAGTAGTATTAGTAGTAGTAGTGGCAGTAGCTGTAGTAGCTTAGCAGCAGTAGTAGTAGTAGTAGTAATCGTAGTTGTAGTAGAGGTAGTAGTAGTAGTAGTAGTAATGGCAGTGGTAGTAGTAGTGGTAGTAGTGGAAGTAATAGTAGTAGTTGTAGTAGCAGCGGTAGTAGTAGCTCTGGAAGTTTTTAATTAATACCCTTAGTCATCCCTAAGATATTGCAGATGCGCTCTTTTTGATAGTAAGCTTGGCTAATTTGGATTCACTTTCAGGACATTTTCTTAGCGAATATTGGAGAAACGGTCACAATCTGGATCCAAACTATCCAAACAAAAAGTTTTTTCTCCGCTGCTGTGACAAAACTGTCTCCCTATTTAAATTAGTGCTTTTTTATATTAGCTGTGTTTATTGTGATTACTTGGTGTAGGAATCAATTGAAGACCCCTCAAAGAAAAGTTTAGCGAACTATTGATGAAGCTAGTAGAAGAAGAAAAAACGGTTGCGTGCATCTTAGACAAAGAAATGGACTGGAGCGCGAATAAAATCAGGAATTGGAATGATATTAAGTTTAATTCTTTTGACAATTGCTCGCATTTTGTTTGAATATTGTTTACTAAAATGGCGTGTTTACATTGTAGGAATGTGGAAACGATTAGCATGTAATATTCTAATGTATGCTTTCAGTCAATAAAATAAGTAAGGTATACACTTGAGTTGTTTTTTCAGAAGCTCATCTTAGATACGCTCTTGGCATCATTTCAGAATACATTATACCAGAGCTATCTGAGAAGCTCCATTCGACTCTAGGAGTAACTCCTGATGAGCCATCGCTTCGGGAAGAAGTAAATGGTGACTCCGAGCCAAATTCAAAAAGGATTAAAGTTGAGCCCACTGAAGATTATTCATCTACATTGACGAATTCCAATGGCAAGGTATGTTTCGAACGCTTTTGTACAACTTCATCTATTTAGTGGATCAAATCTTCAAAAATATATTATTTAAAGGTAAAATCTTCAAAGAAAATCCGAAATGCCTTTACAGTTACGGCATTCGTCTAGCTATGGCTACAAGAAAGGAAAATCTGTGATCATTAAATGTAAGGTAACGAGTATCTAACCTACTTGTTTTATAATGACGAACCTGAATATTACAGCGTTAAAGATATTGATCAAAATAGACCACTTTATACAATTAGAAGATAGATATGGACTGGGATTCAGTTTTTTAAGTACGTTCTCAGTGAAAGGTGATACATGTAGCCTATGTAATGACACATAAATATATGAAATATTCGTGGTCTCCTTATTCATTCTTTTTCGTACAGACAAAGAAATTTCTTACAAAGGAATTTTAGATTGTGTCACAAAATTTAAGTAAATTAAGCTTTTTTTAATTTTTATGGCACACATAATGTATTCTAGACTGATTTAATCGTGGCTGTACTGGTAGCCAAAACTAACGAAACGTTTTTTGAAAGAGGTTGTCTAATAAAAAGAATTATCGTGTTAATTCGAATCACAACTGGTAGCTATACTCTAGTTTACACGTAACCCTAAAAAGAAGCTACGAAAACAAATTTCATAGAATTTTGAAACTTGTGCAAAAATATTATAGTTGAATTTAGACTAAGCAAAAAAAATATCTTTCAAGGAAGTTCAGACTAAGAATACTAATAACAGGTTAATAATTGTTTTTGAAAGGGAGAAACGTTTAGAAATAAAATAAGATTTGAGTATCTTGAATGTTTTTAAGTGTTGCTTCTATACAAACGAAAATGAAAGCATAAAGCTCTTGAACGAGGTGTATGGAAAACCAAAGGAAGGAAACTTAAGTTCATATCTGAGAAAACTAGATAACGACCAACGCCATCTAGATTTGCTCATAAGAGTCCTAGAGACGATTATGAAGACCTTAACTATAAGAGTTGCTTGCATTTATTTATTTTTTATATTTTGCATTACATTGGACTGAAGATGAAAGAACTAGTTTTTAAGACTAACTTATTGTCTCTCAGTCTATTTCTATTTCAAAATTGCTATGAGTTTTCAAAAGTAAAATTAGAAAATCAGCGAAGTTGTGATGGGAAAAAATCGGTTAAAAAAATGTATGAAGCTTTCGATTGCAGATTAGTACCATTTGATTCTGCTTGGCATGAAAATCCGAAACTGAAAACTTGCGTTTACCTTGGGACATAGTTGAAACTAATTTTCATGACAGAATTTACTATTTTGAAGAAAAGCGTTGCAAAAATACAAAGTACTTTTTTAGCTGCATTGTCAAAAGGCAAAAAGGACTTTTCAAAAGAGAATAACCAATATGCTAGAGGTGGCAACACCGCTTATTGTGCAAAAATGACCAAACAATTGGTTTTGTTACATTCTTATAATGGAAGCGGAAACAAATTTGAAGCGCCTGTCTAGTCAAAGAAGGCTATATAAAAATATATTTAGAACAAGATTTGTAACCAAAGACTTAATATTTTCTTGACACCAAATGTCGATATAGTACATGAAAATATTCATGACTATTTAGTTTTCTGGTTGGTGACATGAGTGTTTTTATTTTAAATGTATAAAATCTCCTAAATATTGAAAAATCTAGGTAGGGGGGGGGGGGGTTATTTGTCACTTTTTCCAATTTTCCTTGTGAAAATACCGAAAAGGGTATTTTTTTAATTGCAAATACCCCAAAAAATATATATATATATCGAAACCTAGAGGGAAGAGGGCAAAAAGTATAGGGAGATGCACATGCCCCCCTCCTCTACCAATTGATATCACTGCTTATGGTTGAGGAAAAGAGATGAAAACGATATATGGAAAAGATCAGGCTTACCACCAAATCACTATAACTGTTGCCCTACAATTTTTGTAACAGTACTCGCAGCAAGGATCCTATTATTAAAGCCCCAAAGATAGTAAAAATGAAATATAATTGCTGGAATTGGTTAAGTGAAAACGTGCCCAATCATATGTGTATCTTTAAAAATTAGGAAAATCGGGAATTCAATTTTTAATGAAAATACCTCCATATGCAGCTTTGCAATTTTTGGTGGTAATGGGTGCCAAATTAAAGAGAAATTGAAACGGGGATGAAGAATTTGTAAAAATATAGTGAAAAACAAATGTAAAAATTAGGAAAATCAAAGGTAAAAATTTTAAAAACATAGGTAAAAATTAAGCAAAAAACAATTGAGCAAAAAACAAAGCAACTTAAGAAGGTATATCTTTCTGTTGAAGGTTTAGTTGTCTTTGGAAATCAACAGATACACTACTACTATAGGAATACTGTACTAGGAATAAATGAGAATAAAGAGGTCATGTTAGGTAACGAGAAGACTGACGGAGATTTCGAATTGAAACTTTTTGGGAAGATTTCGGAGAACCCAGTTTTCTTCTATGGAAAATAAAGGGAAAATTCGAATAATTCTGGTGATAGTTAAAGCACTGGTATCAGTAACATGATCAAATTAAAGTTGTTCCGTAAATTACCTCCGGCATTTCTGGCGGTTGAAAGAAAATTGACTTCTCCCTGAAAATTAGCGTTTCTGAGTCCTATGTACGAGAACAACATTGCCGCGGTCAAGGTAGGAAATAGGTTAAAAGCTGGCTTCGTATTGAATCCGGAGTTGCAGGTTGCCTTTTATCCCCAATTATATGGATCATTTTGATGTTCTCTTAAGGAACACGGCAAAGGCTATGGCAGAGAATGGAATCAAATGAGAAAGTTAAACTCTCCTAGACTTGGATTATGCACATGAGCCAAGTGTCCTAGATGAACATTTTAGCAAAATGAATGAGCTTTTGGAGGTTTTGGGAGTTCAGGGTACAAGGATAAGCTTGAAAATTAATGTTAAGAAGACTAAGTCGTTAAGACTGGGAATAAGTGAAGGTGAAAATTAAGAACAAAATAGTAAAAGTTTATAAGTGTTGACTTTTTTCTTTTTTTTACAAAATTTTGATTAAAAAAAAAATAAAAACTACGATTTTCGTCAGGTCAGGGGTCAGGTATGGTTCTGAAGCTTAGGCGCTTTGAAGGGTCGAGAAAGACATCCTAGATGTTTTCTAGAGGATTAGTCTAATGCGGGGCTCCCACGGCGTCAATAAAGTTAATAAAGTTTGTCATGAAAGTACGAACCATAAAGTTTGTCCCGCTCACACAAGGATTTCATCTCTTTGACTTAACAGCAGTTTTTCATAGAAAGTAATTGAAATACTCAGACATGGAGCTGAGAAAACCATCTTTCTAAGCATTTTTTCCTTTTAGTAGGAAATGAAAATATTTTTTGCTTCTTTTACCAGCCTAAATATTTAAACAAGTATACACGATTAAATTTGTAGATATAAATTTGTATGTTGTTTATTTGAAAGTTTCCACACATCTTCTGCTATTGGTTGAACTTTACGGACTTTCTCGAATAAGTTAAATAAAGTTTAACTTCTTTCCGACTGCAATAAAGTCAACAAAGTTATGCGAGGAAAACGGTTTATTAACTTTGTGGACAGCTTTATTAACTTTATTGACGCCGTGGGAGCCACGCTTAAGAATTGTTTTAGGTACTAGTGTAAATGACAGCATATCAAACGATGCGCTGAAGGAAAATTGTAGTTTGATCCCACTTCCTATGGCTCTTATGAAAGAATGGATTAATGGCTGGATCATGATTTACGGGTCATGGATGATGGCTGGCTAGAACTCGTGTTTCTTTGCTGTCTATCTGGGACCAAATAGAAAGTAGGACGGTATCGAATGGGGTAAGAAGAGGTCAAAAGTGAGCATTTCATGGACGTACATACTTCATGTGAAGCTTTGAACGATTGGGACAGGGGAGTAGCAGGGTAGCTTTGTTGGCTTTAACTGACTTGGGGCTGCAACGAGATTTTAGTAGTAATATTAGTATAACACTATACTAATATACAGTAATATGCTAATTCACAAAATATGCAGTAACGTACTAATATAGAGTTCATACAGGAATTTACTTGATTTATCTTGTTATTCTATTCAGCTGAATTATTTCGCACCATAATCATGTGCAATATGAACCAATTGACTGCTTTGTAATCCTTATTTGACTTGACCTAGAGGATATTCCTTACTCAGAGTACGGTTAGGAGGAAAATGGGTTTTACATCTCTTCTATATCTAAGATTAAAACCCCAGATATGCCTCAGAGAATTTAATACATAAAATCCCCTTTGATTTTATCATATACAAAATCCTGCTTGATTTTAGCCTACATGATGATTTCATATACGATTTTACCATGTATAAATGATTTTATATATGATATCAAACTTGATTTATATATGGTATTTAAAGCCAAGTCTGTGTTCCTGATTGTATCTACACTTTCTTCCTTGCAATGAGAAATAAGCTAAACTAATCAAGTTAGAGCCATGAACAATTTTACAGAATAATATTTTTTTTATTGTTCGAAAATGGGCATATGCTTGACGAATCCCAAAAATAAAACCTTAAAGAAAAAACAAAAATTTGACCTAATGACGACAATTAGCCAATGCACTGTTGTCTAATTTTGTTCTAGGTCATGCGAAACTCCAAAAAGTATATACAATTGAATTAGGTGTAATTTGATCCATTTGGCAGTAGACACTTGAAAAGTATTGCTTTTATCAAACCTTTAAAATGACTGGCCAGATTTTCCATCACAATTCTTAAACGCTATGGCACGGCAGTAGAACACCATTTCCATTGATTAATACTTTATATTTTAAAGGGAAACGCAAGCTTTTCATAACGATCGCTTTGGAACCTCTTGGCCTTTTAAGAAAAAGCACATCAGTGCATCAAAAGTCAGATTATATGTATACGCATTAAAAGTCTTTAAAGAACCTTTTTATTGCAAACAGAAACTATTTGAAAAATAACTTAAAATATTATGTCTTTGTTATTGCTGAAATTATAGTCCGTATTATTTGCACTATATTGTACAGAAATATTTCGTTAGAATAGCTACCTTTCTGATCAATCGTCCTATTTCTCTCTATTCACCCTTGGTTCTTTCTTTCCGCTATTTTTTCCGTTTTTCCACCAGATAACTGAGACCAAAAACATAAATTAAGGGAAAAATAGTAAACTGTTTATAAATGTTGACATTATTTTCTTTTTTTCACAAAGTTTTAATTTTGGTACTTATGTGTTATATAATACACACTCGAGAACTTGTATCGTAAACATGAGACAACGCCTGGTTTTCACGGTGTTTATACCAGACAATTAGCTTCAGCTCGGTAGGAAACTACATTAAGCTATACTTTTATTGAATATTTAATTGGTATTTTGGTTAGGTTAGGTTACGTTAGGTTAGTTTAGGTTATGTATTTAATATAATGCGGTCTTGGCGGCCCCCCTTCGATAATTCTTTGTTGTAGTTTTCATAATTTTTTTACTGGAGTATTGTATTTTCATCATATTTTGTTTTATTTCATTAGCATTCGCCAAACTTCACTTCTCGGGTGTGTATTATATAACACATAAGTACCTTAATTTTTTTTTTTTTTTAATAAAAATTATGCTATGCTATTGTAAAGCTAGGGCTGAAATCGCTTTAAGGCAAAATTTGACCAAATCAGCCTGAAAAGCAAAAGTAATGTGTAACAGTCAATTTGTAATTTTATTTAAAACTGGATTTTAGCGGATTTACTTCACAAAATATGACAAAAATCTGTCATTTTTTTTTTTTTTTTAGGGACTTTTTTTAAATTGAACAAAGATTAGACTGATTTGTGATGTCACTTCTGTGATTTACATTGTTCTCCAGGGCAGTGTTTGGTCTCTGGTTGAGCAAAAGTGTTCTCAAATTTCAGTAATCTGGCTGATCAAAAGGACAAAAAAAGGAGAGTCAAGAACCCAGTAATGAATCCAATTAACAGTGTTGCCGCTGCTCTGAGATTAAAAACTCATGCGACAAATGTTCGTGAAATCTCAAGGCTAAAGAAGAGTAACTATAAATGCGAGCATACTCTGTCACATTGTCGTTTTTCCTTAAAACTATTCATCTCTTTGACCAGTTTTCAAAAGTTTTTACATCTAATAATAATTATATTCTTTTTCGTAATTCTGATTAAAACTTTATATTCTGAATCTAAACATCAATTTCGCCTAAAAATTACAGAAAGTAGTTCAACTGGTTCTAGGCAAATACAACCCCCCCCCCCGGAAAATACCCCCCCCCAAAAAAAAAACTACTAGTTGAACTGGTGGCTGGCGTTTACCCCCCCCCCCCTATGGAAAATAAGGGTTTCCAAATTTGAGAATTTTGTTTGAGTTTTTTTTTCTGTAGGGGGAAGGAATTGTGGTATTTGTGTGTTATATACCATTCACTCAAGTTTACGTTGTGTAAAACTCTAGAACACGCCGTTTTTTTGTTAGTTTCTTTGTTACTTTAGAAATAAATTTGGGTTATAGATTTGCACATTAGGGGGGGGGGGGGTAAGGATATCGGGTCTGCATGCAAAATGTGTTTGGTGCAATTGTTCTGTATATTAGATAGATAGACAAATAAGTGTATTTTAAAGCCAAATATAAGGCCATGAGCACAGTAAAATAATATAAATGAAAGGCATAAATAACATAAACTTTGATCAGCGGTCAAACAGTTCGTGGTAATGAACTGTAAGTAAGGAGCGACCCGGCTCAATAGTAGCCGAAACTCTAAAAAACAAAATTTTTATACAAGTAGATACATCAAAAGAATAAAATTGCCTTATTTTCGAAAAAAGGGGGAAACACCCCCTAAAAGTGAGAGAATCTTAATGAAAATCAAAACGTAAGATTGAGCGCAATAGAAAATCCTACTGTAGATGTTTCAAGCTCCTATCTGCAAAAATGTGGAATTTTGTATTTTTGCCAGAAGAAAGCTCATGGATGCGTTTTTTTTTTTTTTTTTTTTTTTTTTTTTTTTTGCTCCAACCAAATCATATAGAAAAATTTTTTGTGGAAAACTTGTTAGGGGTCACTCAGTCACAAATTAGAACTTATTATTTTTCCTTATTATGGGTCAAAACGTATTGGCAGGCAGCCAACAATGAGGCAATTTTTCCATTGTTTTTCCCTATTCTGTTTTTTTCCTTTGGTTTCCTTATACTTACTATATAGTCCCAAATTTCCAGGTGGGGGCCATGGCCCCCCTGCCTCCCCCCTCTCCTTGCCGGTGCCCGTGGCCTCGTTAAGCCAAAAATGAGTAGAAATAAATTCAAATAATTTGCTAAGCGTAAAACTACCATAAAGCAGCATAAATAAATGAATTGAACCCAAAAAGAACAGAAATTACAATAAATAGCCTATTCAAACTCAAAATAGCAACAATTAGCATGAATATGGCTGACCACCCCTACACCTCTTCAAGACCAAAAAGTAATTTGCAATTTACTGAAGACAGTATGCATTTTAAGTGTTTTCACTTTTTTGACTTAGGGATCAGAATATGTATATCCAACTGACAATACACAGTTATTATTTTTTTTTTTTTTTTAAGTAAAGTGCAAATAATTTTCTGGTCATACTCCTTTGACTTTTTGCTCGTTTTGATCTATTGTAATTTCTGTTAGTTTTGGGTTTCATTTATTGGTTAATGGTGATTTGTGGTAGCTTTACTCTTGGAAGACAAGAAAAACAAACTCGTAGAATCTAACAACTCTTTCGTCCGTAAAAACTTAAATAGTTTAGAATGTGTTGGTTCCCAAAGTCGACTATCCTTTCAAAGGATAGCCACACTTTCTTAAAATTTTTAGTGCAAAAAGATTTAGCTTAATTTTGATGATTATTCGCCTAATTTTTTTTTCTTCTTCAATTGTTTTTTTTTTTTTAATTTAGCACACGCTACTGCCAAAAATTGCAGCAGTTCATATGGAAGTCTTTACAAAACAAATGGATTTCTGTTTTTTTTTTCTAAATTTTTAAGACACTTCTGGTGTGTAAATTCCTCTTTTTCCTGTTCCTTAGCACTTTTCAACGAAACTAAAAAAAAAACTCAAATAAATGTTTCAAATTTAGAAACCTTATTTCCACAGGGGGGAGAGGGTATTTTCCAACTAGGGGATATTTTCCGCGGGGGTTACTTTCCGTGGGGAGAGGGGCATTTTCCGGGGGTTTAAAAAACCCCAACCCCATTCACTATATTCATTTATGTTATTTTACTGTGTTCATGGCCGTATATCTTGGCTTTAAAATACACTTATTTATCTATCTATCTAATATGCAGAATAATTGTACCAAACACATTTTGCATGTAGACCCGGTATGCTTACTCCCCCCCCCTAATGTGAAAATCTATAGCGCAAATTTATTTCTAAAATAACGAAGAAACTAACAAAAAAAAACGGTGTGTTCTCGAATTTTCCACAGCGTAAACTTGAGTGAGTGGCGCATAATACACAAGTACCAAAATTCCTTCCCCCTACGTAAATTAAAAAAATAACACTAAAATAAAATTCTCAAATTTGGAAAGCCTTATTTTTCCCCGGGGGGGGGGGGGTAAACACCGGCCACCAGTTCAACTAGTAGTGTAAAAAACCGGTGTTAAAAAACAACGAGATATCACTGTAGGAAAGTGAGTGGATGTAGAGACCCTGCCTTTGAACTAATGACGTCTTATATATTTAGCATCTCATGTTAGTCTCCAATGTTGGATAGTAAGTGCCATTAAAAGGAAAAGAAATAAGGCTCGACTTCATAGTCAAAACCGGCGTGAGCAGTGCTGATCTTTGTTTCGTGACTCTTCAGAAAGGAAGTGCGATGGAGGCTTGAAGCCAGCCATCCCCTGCTTTTGTGCATTCTTCTTGTTTACCTTCCTCCAGGCGCCCATTTAGAGCTCGGTTGACTCTGACTTAGCTTAGCCTATAGAGTCACAGCACTGATTCCTGTCACAAACCAAATAATCGATGACCCAGGCCCTGAAGGACATTGAATTACAAGTTCAATATACTAGCCACTCGGCTACAACCTTGCATACCGTTATTTTCTTATTGCGGTTAAGATGAGGCCACAAACTTTCTAATACATAATTCTTGTTTATTTTCAGGTGAGGATACCAACAGCGAAAGAAAAGTCCTTAGCTACAGCTGCCAAGGGATCAAAATCAATAACTTCTTTTTTCAAGAAGAAATAATTGCAAGATTTTATTTTTGATAAAATTCGCAATAAACTTGTTATTACTTACTATTATTTTAGAATAACAGAAGCGTACGTTTTGATGCATGTGACGGAAGGTTTAACTAACTAGAAACAAGACTAGTCTGAGAGGTTATGAAAAAGGGCTGGAAGCCTCAGGGTAGGGAGTGATGCATGGGCGTACGTAGCTTCTTCTCTAGGGGGGGGGGCAGTCGATTCTGTGGTGAAGTTTATCAACTGCTTTTTCAACCATCTACCTTTTTTTCAACTGCTTTTTCAACCATATGTAGTGTAAATTTGAAGTTCTAGGGGGGCAGCTGCCCCCCCCCCATTGCCCGCCTTCCGTACGTCCATGGAGGGATGAGATTATAAAAATCACCTAAACTCTCTGGGGATGTCTTTTTGAGATGGTAAAATCATAAGTTTAGAATAGGGTGGGGTGAATACAGTGGCGTAATTTCCTCAAAATTCTGGGGGGTGGGGACATTAATGGAGCCATTTTTCCTAAATTAAGTGAAAATGACAGTGAAAAAGCATTTCGGGTGCTACTTACAATTTCTGATCATTATGGCTCATTTTACAAGGTGAAATAAACAAATAAATACTGAAAAAGGAGTCCTATAGTACCATAAAGGTAAAGATAAACAAAATCCGTGATTTCTCATCATCTGTGATGGAGCCGTGAAGCCTATAATAAAAAAAAAAATAAATAAAAAAAAAAACGTTTCTGACCCGTTTCTGTAGATGCTTGAATTTCGCAGCCTCATCTTAGTTTTGACAAGATTTTTGAAGAAACTAAATTTCAGCTGGGGCGGGGACAAACTAGGGTCTTGGGGGGGGGACAAAATGAGGTCTGAGAGGGGCAGTTTCCCCCTGCCCCATAATAAACTACGCCCCTAGTTGAGTATTTTTGTTTTCAGTGTTCTAGTGGCTCTACTTAAATGCTACAAAACATTTGTGATTTGCCACCTTTGTTTCGTAGGCAGGAATTTCGGTCAATATCTACCAAATCATATTATTGAGTTAGGACTAAAGTGAATACACCATTCGATGCCTTTTTTTATGCTAATTACGAATATAATAAGCATTTCTATAGGAAATGAATTTTAGCCCCCTCCCCTATATATGCCAATTCAGGGTTAGGTTAGGTATATCCTATATAGGGGGGGGGGGGGGGCTGAAATGCTTATTATATTCGTAATCAGCATAAAAAAAGGCAACGAATGGTGTATTCACATTATTTTAAACTCAAAAATATGATTTTGTATATATTGACCGGAATTTCTATATTTGGAATGAACCCTGAATGGCAATTTCGGATGTGTTGTATTTATCACTTGAAGACTGAATTAGTGGAAGTGGAAACTGCTTTCTGCTGAATCAAAATGGAAGAATAAGCTCTATCAACTATTTATACCAAAGAGAGATCAAATAATTTGTTAGAGTAAGGTTCAATGGTGTAATTGTTAGTATTTTGGACCCTGAACCCATATATCTGAGTTCAAATCACGGTGTAACCTTTTTAACTTACAGCCGGAAATTACAATGTAAGTTTCTGTCCTCATTCCTTTTTTTTCAAGATTAATTAAAAAAACTTTTTCCACAAAGTAAGTTTTTCAAAGAAAATTAAAGAACTCCATTAAACAAAAAATGAGCAAAAATAAAATAAATAATCTACCAAGCTCGAAACTAGCACAAATCAGCATCGATAAATAAATGAAACCCAAAACGAACAGAAATTAAAATAAATAAGCGAGTCAAACTCAAAACGAGCAGAAATTAACATAAGTTGGCCTCAAAACCCCTCTGCCTTCCCAAGGCCAGAACAAAATTTGCACTTTACTGAAAAAAAATACAAATGAATGTGCATTGCCAGTTTGATATACATATACTGATATTTAGTAATTAAAATGTTAATATTATTTGAATTATTATACTTATAAAACTAAAAACATTTTATTATTAAAGCGAAATTTTTGTTATGGTTTTGGGAAGGCATAGGGGTTTTGCGCCCAACTTATGTTAATTTCTGCTCGTTTTGAGTTTGACTCGGTTATTTATTTTAATTTGTGTTCGTTTTGGGTTTCATTTATTTATCGATGCTGATTTGTGGTAGTTTCGAGCATGGTAGATGATTTTAGTCTTGCTCATTTTTTGTTTAATGGAGCTTTTTAATTTTCTTCGAAAAACTTTTTTTTGTGGAAAAAGTGTTTTTCTTTAATTTCTGTTATTTTTATACTGACATGGTCTTTTCAGGGAAACATTAAATAAAACTTAAAATATTTTTGTTTTTAAGAATTTATAGTTTGGCCTGCTATTTGTGTGCTGGAGAAAAATTTTCAGTAATTTTTAACAACATACACCATTGTAAAAAATCTGGACACAAATAGTACTGTTTAACTTAGTGTCATGCCTCCTCTAGTTGACCTGAAATGGAAAACTTGATGCCATTCGCAAAAAAATATGTTTACTTTCTTTGATAGCTTTGATACACTTACACTATTTTGATTTGGTTAAATTTTAAGAGCAGAAGTAGCCTCGAAAGTTTGAACATAATACCCTCAGTCGTTCTTGTGATATAGTTGATACGCCTTATTGGTAATTATCATTACCACAGCGAACTTTCATCTAATCTTAAGGCGAAATTTAGTTTTTAAACATAATGGCCGAATGTGAGGATGTGAGTAGAAGGGGGATTAGTTGCCCTCCAACCACTTTTAACTATTAAAAAAGGCATTAGCCCATTCTGTTTTCACTTGAATGAGCCCCTTCCGAAGTTCCAACGACAACTCCTTCGATACGAAATGTCATGGTCTAAACAACAACAACAAATATTACTAATCTCTTTCGACTATTAAAAAGGGCACTAGCCCTTTGGATTTCAAATCGAATGAGCCCTTCTCTGAAGTTTCTACGACAACTTCTATAAAAACTTTATATGCCCCCAGGGCATAACTTAAAACCCTTGCCCTGAGGGCTGTGGCGGAGTATCCCCCTCAAGAACATATTTTCTATCTGTAAATCAACTACGTTGAACAAAATGAGTAGCTCAAAATTTTTATTGGATGTTTTGGGGGGAATGATGGGCGTGGGGGGGGGCTAGTTGCCCTCCAATCACTTTCGACTATTAAAATGGGCACTAGCCCGTTGAATTTCCAATCGAATGAGCTTTTTTTGAAGCTTCTACGACAACGCCTTCTATAAAAACATTATATGCCCCCTGGATATAACTTAAAACCCTTGCCCTGAGGGTTGTGGGGGAGTGTCCTCATCAAAAACATATTTCCTATCTGGAAATCAACCACGCTGAACAAAATGGCTATCTCAAAATTTTGATTGGATGTGTTTGGGTGAATGATGGACGTGGGGGGGGGGGAGGCTAGTTGCCCTCCAATCACTTTCAACTTTTAAAAAGGGCACTAGCCCTTTGAATTTCCTATCAAATGAGCCCCTTTTGAAGTTTCTATGACAACGCCTTCTATAAAAACCTTATATACCCCAGGATATAACTTAAAACTCTTGCCCTGAGGGTTGTTGGGGAGTATCCTCCTCAAAAATGTATTTTCTATCTGGAAATCAACTACGCTGAACAAAATGCCTATCTAAAAATTTTACTTGGAAGTGTTTGGGAGAATGATGGGAGGGGGAGGGGCTAGTTCCCCTCCAGTCACTTTCGACTGTTAAGAATGGAACTAGCCCTTTGAATTTCCAATCGAATGAGCCTGTTTTGAAGTTTCTACGACAACGCCTTCTATAAAAACCTTATAGGCTATGCCCCCAGGCCATATGTTAAAACCCTTGCCCTAACGGTTTTGGGGGAGTGTCCTGCTCAAAAACCTATTTTCTATCTTGAAATAAACTATGCTGAGCAAAATGACGGTCTCCAAATTTTGATTGGATGTGTTGGGGGGAATGATGGGCGTGGGGGGGGGGGGGGCCCTAGTTGCCTTCCAATCACTTTCGACTATTAAAAATGACACTAGCCACTCCAATTTCCAATCGAGTGAGCCCTTTTCGAAGTTTATACGACGACTCCTTCGATACGAAGTGCCCGGGTATGGGGAAAAAAACAACACATTGTGCCCACATCGTTCTTAACTTAGGCAGTGGTAGCGCGCTGCCTATGAAAAAGTGGGCGTGAGAGGAGGGTTAGTTGCCCTCCAATCACTTTCGACTATTAAAACGGGCACTAGCCGTTTGAATTTCCAATCGAATGAGCCTTTTTTGAAGTTTCTACGACAACGCCTTCTATAAAAAACCATATACGTCCCCAGGGCATAGCTTAAAACCATTTCCCCGGGGGTTTTTCGGGAGTATCCTCCTCCAAAAGATATTTTGTATTAGGAAATCAACTGCTTTGAACAAAATGGCTATCTCACAATTTGGATGGGAGGTATTTGGAGGAAGGCGGGGCGTGGGGGGGGAGGCTAGTTCCCCTCAAGTCACTTTCGACTATTAAAAAGGGCACTATCCCTTTGAATTTCCAATCGAATGAGCCTTTCTTGAAGTTTCTACGACAATGCCTTCTATGAAAAACCTTATATGCCCCCAGGGCATAAGTTAAAACCCTTGCCCTGAGGGTTGTAGGGGAGTGCCCTCCTCAAAAACATATTTTCTAACTAGAAATCAACTACTCTGAACAAAATGGCTATATCAAACTTTTGATTTGATGTGTTTGGGGGAATGATGGGCACGGGGGGGGGCTAGTTGCCCTCCAATCACTTTCGACTATTAAAACGGGCACTAGCCGTTTGAATTTCCAATCGAATGAGCCCGTTTTAAAGTTTCTACGACAACGCCTTCTTTAAAAACCTTAAATGCCCCCAGGGCATAACTTAAAACACTTGCCCTAAGGGTAGTAGGGGAGTGTCCTCCTCAAAAAGATACTTTTTATCTGGAAATCAACTACGCTGAACAAAATGACTATCTCAACATTTTGATTGGATGTGTTTGGGGGACTGATGGGGGGGAGGGTTAGTTACCCTCCCATCACTTCCAACCATTTAAAAGGGCACCGGCTTTTTGATTTTCCAATCGAATAAGGCTTTTATGAAGTTTCTACGACAACGCCTTCTTTAAAAACCTTATATACCCCCAGAGCAGAAATTAAAACCCTTGCCCTGAGGGTTGCGAGGGAGTGTCGTCCTCAAAAAGATATTTTCCATCTGGTAATCAACTCCGCTGAACAAAATGGCTATCTCAGAATTTTGATTGGAGGTGTTCGGGGCAAGGCTGGGCGGGGGGGGGGGCTAGTTGCCCTCCAATCACTTTCGACTATTAAAAAGGGCACTAGCAACTACAATTTTCAATCGAGTGAGCCCTTTTCGAAGTTTATACGACGACTCCTTCGATACGAAGTGCCCGGGTATGGGAAAAAAAACACATTGTGCCCACATCGTTCTTAACTTAGGCAGCGAGAGCGCGCTGCCTATGAAAAAGTGGGCGTGAGAGGGGGGTCAGTTGCCCTCCAATCACTTTCGACTATTAAAACGGGCACTAGCCGTTTGAATTTACAATCGAATGAGCCTTTTTTGAAGTTTCTACGACAACACCTTCTATAAAAACCTTATATGCCGCCAGAGCATAACTTAAAACTCTTGCCCCGAGGGTTGTGGGGGAGTGTCCTCCTCAAAAAAATATTTTCTGTCTAGAAATCAACTACGCTGAACAAAATGGCTATCTCAAAATTTTGATTGGATGTGTTTGGGAGAATGATTGGCGTGGGGGGGAGGCTAGTTGCCCTTAAATCACTTTCGACTATTAAAAAGGGCACTAGCCCTTTGAAGTTCCAATCGAATGAGCCTTTTTTGAAGTTTCTACGACAACGCCTTCTATAAAAAACCTTATATGCCCCCAGGGCATAACTTAAAGCCCTTGCCCCGAGGGTTGTAGGGGAGTGTCCTCCTCAAAAACATATTTTCTATCTGGAAATCAACTACTCTGAACAAAATGACTATCTCAAAACTTTGATTTGATGTGTTTGGGGGAATGACGGGCACGGGGGGGGGGGCTATTTGCCCTCCAATCACTTTCGACTATTAAAACGGGCACTAGCCGTTTGAATTTACAATCGAATGAGCCCTTTTTCAAGTTTCTAAGACAACGCCTTCTATAGAAAACTTATAAGCCCCCAGGGCATAGCCTAAAACCCTTTCCCCGAGGGTTGTGGGGGAGTGTCCTCCTCAAAAAGATATTTTCTATTTGGAAATCAACTACGCTGAACAAACTGGCTATCTCATAATTTTGATTGGATGTGTTTGGGGGAATGATTGGCTTGGGGGGGATAGTTGCCCTCCAATCACTTTCGACTATTAAAAAGGGCACTAGCCGTTTGATTTCCCAATCGAATGAGGCCTTTTTCAAGTTTCTACGACAACGCCTTCTATAAGAACCTTATACGCCCCCAGGGCATAACTTAAAATCCTTTCCCCGACGGTTGTGGGGGAGTGTCCTCCTCAAAAAGATATTTTCTATCTGGAAATCAACTACGCTGAACAAAATGGCTATCTCAAAATTTTGTTTGATGTGTTTGGGGGAATGATGGGCGTGGGGGGGGGCTAGTTGCCCTCCAATCACTTTCCACTATTAAAAAGGGCAGCAACCCAAATTTCCAATCGAATGAGTCCTTTTCGAAGTTTCTACTACAACTCCTTCGATACGAAGTGCCCGGGTGGAGAAAAAAAAAACACATTGTGCCCACATCGTTCTTTACTTAGGCAGTGCTAGCGCGCTGCCTATGATAATATCTATTATAAGTAAGTGATAAATAAATGAATAGGATTGATATCCTCAAAGGATTTAAGGGATCTAAAAGCCTAGGGGGGGATATACTCGTTTAATTTAAACAATACCGCCAAAAAGTAAAAATAGAACAGAGAGAAGCAGAAAGAGTGATGAAATTTCATTTAAAAAACAACATAAATCAATTGTCAGTTTAATCAAATAAAAAAAAAACAAAAACCATAAAAAAACATAAAACAATTATCGATTTAATCAAACTAGTAAACGAACTAAACTGATCAAACAGTGAATGGCAGCCCATCTCACCTTGTTTGGCTAAGGCCCGTCTTAAGGGTCACCTGTTCAACATCACTGTCATCTCAGCCTATGCACCAGCCAGAGCCACGGACGAAAGTATTGTTGACGAGTTCTACGATGCTCTGACCCAGTCATTGAGAACAGTCCCAAACCGCGATCTACTCATCCTAGGAGGTGATCTTGACGCCCTTGCTGGAAGCCGCGAGACAGACCGCGAAAGATCTGTTGGAAGATTTTGATGGGGCAACAGGGCGAGCGTAGAAGGAGGCTCGTAGAATTTGCCCAGCAGCATAATGTTGAATTCGCAAATACGTTGATCCAACACAAACCATCCCAGAGGATCACCTGGTGCTCTCGAGATGGAAGAGCCTAATCCCAGGTGGATTACTTGCTAATATCCTCCTGATGGTGAAGCTCTATACAGAGCTGTAGAGCCTACCGTGGAGCCGACACAGGAGCGAAGAATGGCTCCGATCATATTTTGCTTAAAGCTTCCCTGACCACAAAGCTTGTCTCCAGGAAACGAACGCAACCTCCTCCGAGGTACGATGTAGCACGTCTTCATTATAAAGCAGTCGCAAAAGAGTTCCGCTTGAAATTACCTAACCGTTTTGACATCTTGTCCGCGGACGAAGATAACGAACCAACGACCATAAACATAGAAGACGAGTGGAGGAAGATCAGAGACAGCATAACAGACGCCTCTAAAAAAGTCCTCGGCAAGCTGAATCAGAAGCAGAAGACACAATCAAGCTATTAAACCAGAAACACCCGACCGGAAATACCAAGTCCACAGTGTTCAAAACACTGAGAAAAGAATGCCTTATATCCGACCGCCGTGACAGACAACGCCATTGGGGCCACGTGACAGCAGATATGCAGAAGGCTGCTAGTCATTCAGATACCAGAAAGCTTTACCAACTGCTAAAAGAAGCAATTGGGAAAAGTAAAAAGAACTCAAATGGAGTAAGAGGCGGAGATGGAACGCTTCTCTCAAGAAAAAATGACATAATCGCAAGATGGCAATATCACTTCCAGAAGCTACTGAACCCCAGTCACAACATCCCTTCCACTCAAACGCCCCCAATAGCGCCACTGCACTCCAGCCAAGCAACCCTATCCTTAACTCAGTACTACCGAGTCAACAAGCCCCATACAGTAACGTAAATGTTCACTCTCCCTCAATACAAGAGATCAAAGAGGTGATCAAGAAGCTGAGGAATCGCGAGGGGCCTGGCACAGATTCTATCCCGGCAGAAGTCTACAAAGCTGCTTCTATTCTCGCTGAGAAACTACTAAAGCTATTTTGCTCAATCTGGTCTCAGGAACGGTTTTCCCAGGAAGGGCAAGACTCAGTTATACTGCCTGTCTTCAAGAAAGGCAACCGCAGTGAATGCAAGAATTACAGAAGGATCTCACTTGTGAGCATTGCGGCACAGATCTTTGCAATGATTCTGCCTATCAGATTCTGCAAAGTCCACAACGAAAGAACCCACCCCAGCCAATCTGGTTTCCGAGCCGGCATGGGCTATATTGACCGACTCTTCACCTTGAGACAGATTTTTTAACGTACAGCCAAGCATAAAAAAATAACCGTTGCTGACTTCATCGACTTCATTACGGCCTTCAATTCAGTCATCCGGGGATAAATTTGGATGGCAATGGAAGAAGACTGTGTCCCACCTACGATCATGTGACTCATTCAGGCTTACTATCAGCACACGCAAGCCTGCATCAAGGTGAACGGAGAACTTTCTCCGCTATTCGATATTGACTCCGGTGTGAGGCAAGGGTGTGTACTCTCTCCTGAACTATTCAACTTTGTCGTCGATTGGGTAATGAAAAAAGAAATGCTAAACTTCGAAGGAGTCAGGTTAGCCCTGATTTCAGTATCACCGACCTGGATCATGCCGATGATGTTGCTCTTCTTGGCAAATCCGTTGGCGAAGCCCAGAAAATGCTTCTGAAAGTCATTGAAGCTGCTGCCCTAGCGGGGATCAAGATAAATATTGACAAGACTAAAGCTATGTCTAGTGCCCCTGATATAAACTCTACCCCTATAACCCTTAACCATAGGCAGATTGAAGTTGTCAATAAATTCAAGTAACTCAGATCATACATTAACATTAACGGCGGATGTAGCGAAGGAATCCAGTGCCACATTGCATCAGCTTCCGCTGTCTTTGCATAGCTGTGGAAGCCGTTTTGGAAAAGGAAGGAAATCCACCGGAAATCAAAAATGCTTATTTATGATGCCCTTGTCCGATCAGTATTACTGTATGGCTGTGAGACGTGGCCCTTAAAAGTCACCGAGGCACACGCCCTCAACACTTTTGAACACAGTTGCCTGAGGATCATATTGGGGTTACGACTCAGCGACCAAATCCCAAATACGATCATCCGCTAACGATGTGAGCAGAAGAATGACATCACATCTATCACTCGACGCCGCTGCCTATCCTGGTTCGGTCATGTTTGCCGAAGACCAGCAGAGACTTTCACAAATCAAAGCCTACGCTACAAACCAGCACCTGATTGGAGGAAACGACATGGAGGACAAGCCAAAACTTGGCTTAACGCTGTTAAATCTGACCTCGAGCCTATTGGCGGTTTCTGGAGACATGATCGTAGATGGGACCCTTCATGGCTTGAAATTATCGCCCCATTAACCCAAGACCGTAGCCTGTGGAATTCAACAGTCTGCCAGATCCTGTTGCCAGGGAGAGCTACATAGCTTGTGTCCTGATTCAAGTACAAGTACAAGTAAGTGCTACAGATCCATGCATTGTATAAAGACAGCTTTGGGAACTATTTCAGTAGCAAAACCATAGACATTGCATGGCACAAGAATAATACTTAATTTTTTAAAGATGTCGAAAATGTGTAGGAATGGATAAAGCCACACCATAGGTAAATCTGTAGGGTCCTTTTATTCCAATGTAGATTCGATTACTGTTATCTTAAGAAATCAAGGCAGAGTGTGGTGGCTTAGTACAATATAAAGAGTGTGGTTTACCTATGATGTGGCTTTATCCATTCCTACACATTTTTGACATCTTTAAAAAATTAAGTATTATTCTTGTACAGAGTAGTTGATTTTTAATTAAGTAGTTGATTAAGTAGTTGATTATTATTTTGATTATTAAATTATTAAATTAAATTAAGTAGTTGATTATTCATTTTGTTCAGAATAGTTGATTTTTAGATAGAAAATATGTTTTTGAGGAGGACACTCCCCCACAACCCTCAGGGCAAGGGTTTTAAGTTATGCCCTGGGGGCATATAAGGTTTTTATAGAAGGCGTTGTCGTAGAAACTTCAAAACAGGCTCATTCGATTGGAAATTCAAAGGGCTAGTTCCATTCTTAACAGTCGAAAGTGACTGGAGGGGAACTAGCCCCTCTAAATTCAGCGTTTGGCAAAATGTGTGAAAGCGTACGTAACAGATCTCGCTGCGACGTTGTGACTGACCCTCTAGAGTGTGCACGAATTATTGCCGACCCCAATTTTACATCGTTCACGAGCATAGAGGCTGGCATGGTTCTTCAACACAGGCGAAAGCGAAATGTGGTACTGAACAAGAATATAGCGGGCGGCAGTTCAGTACTAGAAATTTCCAAAAAGCTCAAATTGTCTTTTTTTAACAAAGTGTGCAAAGTGCAATGGCCACGGAAGGGGGAGGTTTAAGTTTACTTCTGGGATAAAGATTCTGTTTTGTTAAAGGTAAATAGGACCAAGGATTTATTGGATGATTTATAAAAAGGGGAATACATCAGCTCGTGGATGGATTTCACCAACTGGAATCCATCCCTCTATCCCGAGTTGGTGAAACGTCAAGCTCCCAATCAGCTACTCATGTTAAAATCAGAGACGGGGAGTGATTTGATATCCAGGGGGGTGTTCCTGGGTCCTAAAGTTATTGCGTTAAAACTCAGAGTGGGGATGAAAAGAAGGCGTGTAAAGGGGTGCCTACACATTTTGTACGGAGTAATTTCAACATGAGTGTGTACAGAGACTGTGTATAAAGTAGCCAAGTGCGAAGAGCACAAGTGCTTGCAATTCGCTCTCTACAGTATAGAAATTATACTGTGAGAGTGGAAAAAAATGCAATGTCATGTATATCTGACAAAGTCTATGTGCTCGAGAATGGTGTGAGTGTCCTACCTCATTACCACTACCGTATTTCAGACCGAGTTGAATGCATAGACTATCGCAATCAACTAGGTCTGGATAAATTAACCTAACCAACTAACCTAACCAACTAACCAACTAACCACCCAACCCATTCATAAATTAAATGCTCTAACCCGTTCATAAATTAACTAACCCATCCTCAACTAACCCAACCTCAACTAACCTGTAGCAGTAACGACAACTATTGTACTGTTTTTTCCACCGCGGCCCCGGGGGGGGGCCCTTCCCCTTTTAAATTCATAATGTTCAACTGTGCTAGTTCATGTTCCAAGTGTTTGTTTTTTTTTGTATAGAAAAGTGTGTGTTTGCTACTAATGTATATAAAGTGTTGTTGTTGCTCTTGTTCATGTTGATGTACAAAAAAAAGTGTTTTAAGACAATAAGTGTTGTTCTTGATGGATAAAAAGTGTTTTTATTTATGTTGTACATAAAGTGTCATTTTTATCATTGTTCATGTTGAAAAAATTGAGTTTTCATGTTGCCGAAATAAATACTGCCATGAAATATTGTTTTTTTGTTCTTGTTGAACATAAAATGTTATTCTTATCATTGTTCATGTTGAACAAATAGAGTTTTCATGTTGTCGAAATAAATGCTGCCATGAAATATTGTTTTTTTGTTGTTGTTCTTGTTAACGTACTATATAGATCAATGGAAAAATTATTGCTACTACTGCTTATTCATTGGACACGTATGATTTACAGTTAGTTATAGTCCAACTGTTGTCAACAGCAGCAGCAGCATGTATCAATTTAAAACACCCTTCAGATCGTTTCTGTGTGGTCCCTCAATGTCGGGGAAAACAACAATCTTAACTAAAATAATGAAAAATTCTCAGAAAATGTTTTTGGAAAAACCGAAAAAAATCTACTATTGCTATAGTATTTGGCAGGAGTCCTTTGATCAAATAAAAGCTATTGCCACAACCATACCAATACAATTCATACGGGGACTTGATGTTTTCAATCGTATTGAATCGAACTCGTGGCTGATTATTGATGATTTGCCTGAATCCATTGAACAGTTCTCACAGGAAATGCTACAACTCTTCACTGTTCGCTCCCACCATAAACACATTTCCATAACCCTAGTTCTACACAATTTGTTTCATCAGAGCAAATGTATGCAAACCCTTGCTTTGAATTGCACCATCTATATTATCTATCGAGTTGTTCTTGATTCTAGCTCGCTCATAACTCTCAATAAACAGATATAGCCCGGCGCCCCTAAATTTCTGTTGTCAGCGTACACTCAGGCGACTAATAAGCCCTACGGTTACAGTTTGCTGGATCTTAATCAGAGCAAGCCCGAGGATCTTCGTGTAGTCACCGACATTTTCGACAATGAAATTGCAGTATATCTTACGGTGAACAGTAGAAAAGTCCATTAGTTGCCATTATGACACTGAAGAAACTACACGAACAACGGCATTTATTTTCTGTTTTAGGTACTTCAAAACTTTTGCTTAGAAAAGCGAGACTTAAACATAGGGTCGACAACGATTTCATTAATCTAACATCTGAACTTTTTTTAAATTTAACTGAGGGCAATGTTCTACTGCCAGAAGGTTTTAGACAACAAACAAAGCAACATCATTCCACTCTACGCGCCTTGGCTTTTAAAAAAAAGGGTAACTTTTATAAAACGACACATCTCCTTCAAGCGGGCGGTAGCTTTTTCACACTTTTACTTCCAATAATTGCAGGACTTATAAACAGTTTTCTATAGAGAGAATGGCAAAACCATATAAATTGACACCATTTGAACTTGTCCTCTCGCCCATCGAACATTTTGAAGACAATCTAAGCAAACTCATTAATGATAAGAATATTGCCGATGACAAAAAAACTGCTTTTACTCCAAGATGCATTGCTTCGTGTGGAAAAACATAAACCACATCGTAAGAGACCCACCGCCGCCACTGTTACCGATCCCTCCAAACAGGAAACATCTCCTCAAGATTCTGCACAATCAAAGGAGAAAGAATTGAATTCAATTGTATCGAAAATTGGAAACCTATTGCCAGTCACCTATCGAGAACAGAGTAAAAGAGTATTATCTTATCTCATGTTGGAAACTGACGGTGATCATCAAGTTCAAGTCGACAGCACAGGGAAACGAATTATAATTCAGGGAAAAAGTTATAATCTAGTTGATTCAATTTGTGATATGGTAACGAATCGTAAAGGACTTTTATCATTTGACAATAATCTATACACCTTTCTAAGTGTATCAAACTTCCCCAAAAGTCTTATTGGCAATAAGCAAATTCTAAAGAAACTAAGAGAATATAGTCCTCCAATAACACCAACACCACCACCATTTAAAAAAGAAAAAGAAGATTCAATATTTGAAAATACTAGCAGCAGCAGCAATGATTTTACAACACCTGTGGCTGCTAGTCAAAAGAGAAAACGAATTGATTCATCCTCCAATGTGCGAAAGGGGAGTGGACATTACACTATGTGTTTGCGTTCAAAATGGATGAAGCTCTGATACGTGTCTATGAAATATTGGTGAAGCAGGAAGTTTAAGTTCTCCCAAAACGCTTTCTAAAGTTGTCTCCGGCAGCACATTGAAAAAAGCAAAAGAGTATCTAGAAAATGAACCGAGTTACACACTGCATCGGAATCACAGGCTTCGTGGCAAACAATATCGACAAACTAAAGCCTTTTCCCCGCTGCATATAATGCAAACGGATGTTTAAACTTGAGACTCAGTTCATCGGCGTCACAATGCAGCATACGCATATATTATGGTGTCACTCATTGTCTTTAGTCACTTTGCCCATGCCATGTCACTACGATCAAAGAGAGATGTTGAAGTTTCTCAGACCATTGAAAGTATTCTTGAACAGGACTCATATAGAAAACTTCAATCGGATCGTGGCAGTGAATTTGTTAATTCCCATGTGCAAAAGGTTCTATTGAAATATAATACAACACTTTATCATAGTCACAGCCCGATAAAGGCTGCATTGGCTGAACGATTAATAAGAACGATTCGTCTATTAATTTCAAGATATTGTACACTGAAAAATACATCGGCTTTTATTCATGATTTAGATAAAATCATGCGGATATACAACCGTCGACATTATCGATCTCTGTCCAACTCAAGCCCTTGGGAAGTTCACTGCAGTGAAAATACATTTGATGCTTTTCTAAAGCAATACTCCAATGGTGAAAAAGAAAAAAAAATGTGAAGAAGAAATTCAATGTTGGTGATACTGTTCGAATTAATAGAACCACCAACATTTTTGAAAAGGGGAATTATTAATGGAGCACCGAACTTTTTAAAGTGTCCAAAATCCTAGACACCAAGCCCACAACATATCGACTGCTAGACACCAAAGATGATGAGATTCTCGGTGGTTTTTATGAATATGAACTGCAAAAAGTTAGAAACACTAGTGAAATTTATCAAATTGAAAAGATATTAAAGAGTCGTACTCGTAGGGGCAAGAGACAGTTGCTTGTTTGCTGGCTAGGATACAACTCAGATTTTGATTCTTGGGTCAGTGCTGAAGATATTGACAATGCCCAATGATTTCTATGTGACTTTCATGTCCAATGTTTTTGATCCTCTCTACAATGACTTGAATAGAACAAGTGATTTTTGACGAAACTCTCCCCCACCATTAAATTCAACGGAAAGTATGAAGTGGCTCTTGTCGACTGTATTCTCAAAAATACCTATGACATCCTGAGAAAAGATCGTAAATATGAAATCAAAATTAGTCCCTATGATTGGCCGCCACCAACCTCAAGTGATCAAGAACAAATTCAAAAGATCAATTGGATGGATTATCCATATATTGAATTACCCTACGAGGAACTCACCTGTATGAATGATTTATGTCGTTCTATTAATAAAAGAATTTCCGCTCGTAAAAAAAGGAGCTTTTCATTTCAAATATTCAATGGAGGAGGGCAAGATCTACATTAGTTCACCTATTGCCAACGAAAAGGTTATTCTCAATGATAACCTAAAGGTTGTTCTTGGCTTTAAGCTCAATATAATCAATGGTAAAAGTCCCGGAAACGCTAATTTAATTTTTTCTGACTGCCCGCCTCCCTTCTCCACGGCCAGTTGTATATTTATCTACGCTTCATTTATGGAAACATCTCGGGTTGATAATTCAAATCTTCCCCTCCTACGAGTTCTTGAACGAAAAAACAATCAAGAGCATATTCACAACTACAATATAAAGCATCTTCAGTATATTCCCGTAAATACTTCCTATTTGGAACTCTGTCAGTTAACACTAAGAACTGAATTGGGTGATCCCATAGCAATTTCAAAAGGTTTGGCTGTGATTACATGCCATTTTCGTCCCATCGTTCAACAACAAGATGTCTAATAGAAAAGTGGTATTCACTTGTCCTGATATTGACTGCTATATTAATACTCTTGGCCCAAGACAACAGGGCAATAGAGAGGACTATTACAAAGGTCGCTTGTCAATGTCTGGCTACGGTCTTGGCAGTTGGTTTGCTAAGCTGTTTCGCTCTTCACTACCACTGGCTAGAAAATATCTTGTACCGGCTGCGACAGATTTTGCATCCTCTACACTATACGATTGGGGCTTTGGCAAGGATTTTAAAAAAAGTGATACGAAAAATGTTAGGTCCAGTACGCGAACCCTTGGCGAAAGATTAAAACAAAATGGTAAAGGCTTAAAAAGGTCGAGAACCAATGCATCACTCATCAGTGTCCACTCAGGTCGGAAACGAAAGACATCATCCCTCTTGTCAAAGAAAGGAGGAAAAAGCCGACACGTGCTGTAAACAGAAGAAGAAGCCCCAGAAAGAAAATTGTTAGATCGAAACTAGATTTCTTCTCCTAAGATGTCCTACCTGCCACATAAGGATTCACAACCTTCAATCACCGCCTCATTGAATCTATTCAATGCTGAAAATGTTGACGTGAGTGTAAAACATAGTATTATGAACAATTTTATTCTCAACAACCCCTCTCCGATAATATCCACTTTCAAATTTATTCCAATGAAGACTACTTTATGGACATGTCTTCAACATTTATAGATTTACGAATGAAAGTCCGGAAATCCGATAATACATTGCCAATTCGTGTCGATGGAATATCCTATGAAAATTGTATATTGCATAATTTATTTCGTCAAACTAGTTTCTACATCAATGATACGCTGGTGAGCACAAGCAACAATCTCTCCAATTATACAAGCCATATGCAATTCATGCTGATGACACCCAAGTCATAAAAGGAATTGAGAGGCACCTACAATGGATATGAATATATTACTAATACTGATAGTAGAGATGCAATTAAAAATGCTACAACTAGTGAATTACATCTAGTTGGAAAAATATTTTATGAAATATTTCATATAACCCAATGGCTACCGCCCAATGTTAAAGTGGATATAAAACTAACGCTTTCACCATCCCAATTCATTTAGAGAAAGGAACTAGCTGTCAATTTTGATGTAAATCTCGCCCTCACCTCAGCAATACTTCATGTACGCAAACACAAGGTCATGAGCTTTGTTGCTTTGGCAGTGGAAAAACTGAGAACCAATGGAAATAATATTAAACTGCTTGTTCCTCATACAATCACCAATCAACGTCATATTGCCATGGGCTCACGCACCTTCACCGTTTCATCCTCTATCAATGGCAAAATTCCATCAAAACTCGCTTTTACATTTGTAATAAGCGTCAATGAAATAGGATCATGGACTGGATGCCCACATAAATTCGAGATGTTTGGACTTTCATCTCTTGTGTGCAAAGTAAACGGCATCCCACTCTACAATCTATGTTTTGATAACTCCTATAGAACATTGTATGAGTTGACCCTGCAAACCCTAGATCATGATTCGCAACTATTTGAAAATGGTATAACCGAAGATATGTTTGCTAAAACACATGGTATCATTGTATTGGATTTGTCTGGCACACAGATATGAGTATAGTACGTACGGGGAGTGTGCGTTTAGAGTGTACATTTGCCGATCCATTGGCTGAGAGTATTGCACTAATCTCACTAAATCAATATGAAACCTATTGGGAAATCACTCCCGAAGGCAGTGTTCTACTAGACTTGGCGCCATGAACACCAGTCAAATAATCAATGTATTTAATATGGACCCCTACATGTCACAGTACAAATCCTATTGTCTGCCCTCGGACTTTCTCGGAAAAATTCAAAGTGTCAACAATACCTTGATTATTGTTAATAGCAGTCCATCGACTGTGCTGCCGGGTCATTGGCTGTGCATCTTTCAAACAATGAAGACGATTGAATTTTTTTATCCTCTTGGTCTACCCTATATATTTTACATACCCCACATCAGCAACTATATTGAGAGCAGAGGGAAAACTATTATTCAAAATCGGAAGAGGGTGCAGGATCTAACGACTAAAAGCTGTGGCTTCCATGCACTACTATGTTTTGTGTTCCAATGTCGCGGTTATACTTACAAGCAGTTTCTCCATATTTATAGTGACAATCCACGTCTGAACGATTTTCTAGTGGAAAATATTCTCTCAGACCTATATAGTAATGATTTCAGTGCCCTAAGAGTAAAGTGCTTAAAAAATGTTTGTGAATTTGTTTATTAATAAAATGCATATATATATATACAACAATGTCTTTAAATCTTCACTTTAGATTTCTTCTTCTTCTTTGATGTATAGGCAACTGTCGTGAACCACAAATGCCGGTAAATCATTTGGATTCACTGTATATTGATCTTGATTGAGTGCAAAGTCAGGGTCACATTTTCTGCAGTACAATGTAACTTCACTCTTATCATATCTCTTTGTATAGTCAATGATACTTTTTGCATTCATATTATGAAATTCACGAGTTTCAATCTGTCTAATTGAAGCAATATCACATACAGTGTTTTCAAATGGTGAATCACATTCGGTAACTGCCAAATAAAAATCACTTGGTTTATAGTCATAGTAGGCAGTGTCGTTGCAACGATGACGTAGAAACCAAATTGTCTTGTTACTCCAACAGTTGAATCGTAGACCAGATTCCTCTTCCCAGAATAATTTAAATCCACGACGATCCCAATCTCGTAGAAATAAACTAAAATCACGTTTGGGATTCTTTCCAATCATAGCGGGGTAAGTATTCTACCACTGATCACATTTATCATAGTGACAATTGGAGCACAGGTGCCCTCTAGGGTGAGAGTCACACACCTCTTCAAGACATGAATTACATCCTTTAATTTGTTCTGCATAGCCTCTATGTAATTTACAGGGATTATATAATTTACACTTTTCACTATAGTCATCAATAATTGTACAATTCTCACATTGAGTCCAACTGCCAAGAGTGTACATGCACAATGGACATGTAAAGAACATTTTTTTCGGTTTCCAATGTCACTTGACTTTCTCACAGCTAAAACGAAACTGATCGTCCTCGCTCAATGCATTCCAGGTGGAGGACTGTGGAGAGGAGTAGCTGCGAAGTTACATATTTCGAATGGTGGAGCTATCGACACTGAATCCATTGGCAATGTTTTCAAAAGTATATCCACAATATGATTCTGCTTTGTTCCAATTAATATATCAATAAATTGAGTATAAGCACTTGAATCATATTTTAAAAGTTTCATACAATAGTCCACTGGGGGAGAAGCACTTCTCATTATATTGTCAAGTGTTCCCTGACGAGAGAATATCCTGCATGGAAGAGATAACCCGAGAAAATCATCATCCAAAATCAAATGTTTTTCCATAAACACTAGATTTGATCTAATTCTCTCTTTCTCAAATTTATTCATTTTTCAATCCTTTCACTCTGACTGCTGACTCTAGAATGAACCTGATTCGTTAGCCCTTAGTCTAACCTGACCAGAAAAGAAAGGGAACATTTTCGATTTCGAAACAATTTTATTGCATAAGTACAACAACAATAATACTAAGCATGTACAATTAGCGATACAGTTTATTGTCTTCGATATGTTTCACCAATGCACTTAAAGCACATTGAAGTCTATTCACATTTGCTATATCAACTTTAGCAGCGAAACATAATTGATCCTCCATTTTAAATTTGCTCAAAGATATCACATATCTTGCATATACTTCATCCCATTCCAGACAAAGCCGTGATCCTCTCGTGATTTCCACCGCAATGTTTGGTGCTCATGTATTATTGCCATCAACTCCACTATCAACTTCTAATAGGGTAAACATTCCACTCATCATCAGCACAAATATATATCCAAATGAGTAAAATCAAACTGTTCTTCTCACTCCTTTGAATTCTATTCACAGACTAATAAAACTATAGCAAAAATCCTTTCCTTATATTCTCTGCAAACCTCCGCCGCCAATATGTAACCGGCTCTCTGATTGGCTGAGAAGCAGATGTAACAAGCCCTCTGATTGGCTGAGAAGGAAACACGTGGATCTTGTTTTTGAAACATCCATCAAAGTGAGAAAAATCCTGTTTTTTCAAGTGAGAAAAATCCTGTTTTTTCATTCTCAGTGAGAAAACCATAAAAACATGCATAAATTATGTACTCGTGGGACCTCCTGAGGCCTTTCTACTTTCGTGAACTTCTAAGTTTTCATTAACGTATCTCTAAGACGTAGACGGTGGATCATAGTTCTTTTCAATATCTTCTTCTTGGTGTTTCAAAGTCCGTTGCTTTTTTACAGTTGGTTCTGAACCAAAAAAAGAAAGCAAGGAGCTCTGCCCTTTCTTTATTAGCCCGTAAAACCAAATAAATTGATATAAATTATGTTTTCTATTATATTGTAAAACACTTCAAAGTTGAGAGCTGGACAGAGCTAGTTTTTAACGGATCTGGTAAAGGAACCGAGAGTTTCGTCATCTTACATCACTGAGCCTACGAACGCACTTTTTCTGAACTATTAATTTTATTGAATACATAGCAGCCCAGCTGTTCTGATATTAGACCACAAGTGCATGCGCTTTTTCACCTGATAGGGAGTAGTGGGGGGGGGGTACCAAATGGTTAAAAAAGTAAAAATGGCCTCTTCCTTCCCTAGGTATTCAATAGTACGTTTCTCTTCAAGAGGTAGTGAAGAAAAGTAACTATTTAGCAATGACGTTACTCGGTTAATTTCAAAATACTTATACAATACATAAATAAACAACGCACACACATCATCTAAAATTAAATGCTTACGTTCAGCTTTTACTAAAATTGTCAGCTAAGAGTTGCTGGAGACGACAGTAGAGTGCTGTAAACAAGCTTTGGGGGGTGAGTGATGGTGAATTCGTATAAGATCGGTCTTTTTTGCAAACTTTATTTCAATATTAAAGTGCGTATCTCCCTTCCACTTTCTTCAACTCTTGCGCGCATTACTGGATATTAAATCTCACAGTTTAACCAAGTGATATTCCAATAGCCCCGTGTATCGCATCATTCAGTTACATGTGGTTTGAAAATAGCTTCTTGGCATATCCAAAAGTACACCCTTTAAATTGCGATTGTCGAAACCTTATACAGGAAAATTATAACCCACCTCCTTGAACAAAAAGAAATAATAATTTTTTTGCATGGGTAGCAGCGATATGTCCTCTTTATTTCTTCGTTGCTATCGGGCACTGAAACATGGCTAATTCTAAAATCTTTTTCTTATAAATTAGACTCGATAAAGCCGTCATAAACTACCATATGATACTCAAGGGTGGATCCAGGATTTTTTTAGGGGAAGGGCGCAAAATTGGTTGATCCGATAAACTTGCGTTAAGAGCAAGTTTAATTAATACAAACTTACCTGAATTAAGTATATTACGCCTCTTTAGACTACGTTAGGGGGGGCACACGCCCCCCTCGCCCCCTGGATCCGCCACTGATGTTACTCTAAAAGTTCAATTTGGGAGCCATTTTTGGAATAGAAAAGCCGGGCCAGACACATGGACATCATAGAGAGCTAATTATGGGCTAATTTATAAACAAATCTTCTTATAAATTCAACTTAATAAGGCAATCATAAAGTGCCATTTGACACCCACAACGTGTACTTTTGTTAAAAAAAATCTTCTTTTTTTTAATATTCATCTTTAACATCTTAAATATTTAATATCTTTTTTATTCAATTTCACGGGTTGAAACAAAGGTGGCGCATGCAAAAATAAACGAGAAACATATAATTTGGGTTATATATTTTTACACTAGGGGGGGGGGAGTTGTAGGTAAAATATAGTGCAGCTGCAGTCAAAATCTGTCAATTACAATTATTCTACACGTTATGAAGCAGACCTAAGAATTGTTTTTTAACATATTTCCTTCTCAACTGCCTCAATTCTATACTTATAAAAAAATGAAGGAGGGGGGGGGCAATTTTTTTTCTCCTTTTTTCCATGAAAATACCAAAAAAAAATTTACTTTTGAAATCAAGGAATGGGGCTAAATCCATAAGGCAAATGCCCCCCCCCCCCCGTGATTGGCACCACTGGAACTAGTTTCAATAGCAACAAAATCGTAGTACCTTTCAATACTTTGGATTTTAGGTTCTTTAACCTCTGTAGGCCTAAATTCCTTCGGCACTTCCCTGTGGGATAGCCTAGGTCAAGATTCAAGTAATTGCCTAATCTAGCTTAAAACGTAAAATTAACATACCATAGCAGTGTTACCAACACCCCAAAACAAAATGTACCACAAATTGCATGAAAAATGTACCAAAGACAAAAAAATGTACCATATCCCAAATTGTTTTTGGGATATCGTCGGTGACGTAAAGTACTATCTATGAAAATTTTGAATAAGACATTTTCATTCACTTTCTTTTTCCATTCCTTTTTTTTTTCTTCTCATGCAGTACATTATTCCTGACAGTACTTAAAGAAATTGTTCGGAGTAACATATATTACAACAGAAACATTTTACCATAGGCCAACAAAAGTTGTGGTTTTTTGGCCGTTTGCGACCATTTATAAACTCAGCAAACTTTAGCAAACTTTTTTCAAACTCAAAATGAGCAGAAATTTACATGAGTAGAGCTCAAAACCCTTATGTCTTCCCAAGGCCAGAACATAACTTGCACTTTACTGAAAAAATATAAATGTTTTTAATTTAATAAATTTCATAAATCAAATATTATTAAAATTTTGATCAATAAATATGAGTATACGTATATTAAACTGACAATGCACATTCATTTGTATTTTTTTCAGTAAAGTGTAAATTATGTTCTGGCCTTGGGAAGGCATAGGGGTTTTGAGCCCTACTCATGTTAATTTCTGCTCGCTTTGAGTTTGACCCGCTTATTTATTGTAATTTCTGTTCGTTTAGGGTTTCATTTATTTATCGATGCTAATTTATGGTCGTTTCACGCTTGGTAGATTATTTGATTTTATTTTTGCTCATTTTTGGTTTAATGCAGTTCTATACTTTTCTTTAAAAACTTATTTTGTGAAATTTTTTTTTTAATTAATTACAAACAACAACGGAATATTCACGACTGAAACAGCCCAAGATCATACGCCATGATTGGTGCATTGATTGGTGCAAATATCTAAAGAGCTATGTTGTTCATGCATATAACGCATGAACGTGCGTTACATGCATGTTCATGCATGTAAAGAAATGAAGTAGTCAAAAATTTAGTTGTGAAACTAACTTACATCACGCAACATTAAAACACCTTTTTGTGGTGTAACAAACTTAACTAAGAGAATTAAAAACATTAACATTGATGGAAGATATGTGCCAAGGGGGAGTGATTTGATTACTTTTGAGAGCGCCATGTTGCGTGAAATGGCAGCAAGACAGAGAAGGAAAAGCGCATACACTATGACAGAGGTCTAACCAGTGGTAACTAAAGAGTGGAAGCAGTTTTATAGGGAAAATAAAAGGCCATCATTAATTAAGCTTGAACTGGAAAAACGGAAGCGGGAGCCAGGCCAATTGATAGAAGAACACCAGTTTGAAAAACAGACAGTCTATGAGACACACCCCAAAGCCAATCTCAGCATAAACGAAACCAATAATTGTTGCTAAGAAGCTACCAGAGTTTTTCAGACCACAAATAGCTAGGATCAAACACACCGAATCATGCAACGCATATATGCGAAAAAAGACAAGACCAATGAATTTAGAAAAAGTATTTCAAAAGCAGCAATAGCCCTGAGCTGCCTAACTACAGGGATAGCTCACAGTTCTCAAGAAATAGGAGAGAAGACAGCTATGAGAGAGCTAGGAAATGCAAGGCTCCAAAATCATTCTGGAGAAGCTCATAGATCTTATAAGAATTTTTTCCTTTCGATGCTGACATGCTTATAAAAAACAATTTTCTTTTTAACTTCAACAAAATTTACAGAATTGCACTTTGGAAAATTTTTGTTTTCTGAATATCAAAATCCTTCAATCTAGTTTTAAATTTTTTGTAAGTTAGTTTTATATTATGCTTGTTTTTCTTGAAAATGATCTTTTTGCCTTAAATTTGGATATATATATATATATATATATATATATATATATATATATATATATATATATATATATATATATATATATATATATATATATATATATATATATATATATATATATATAGAGAGAGAAAAGGAACAGCTTCCCAGTTCTATTTTGGCATAGAAAATGGTAATTTTAACAAAACCAGGCGACATGAGCGAAGATAGTCTTCTTCGTGATACCCCTGTTAGCTGAGCAGATAATACTCGCTTCAAAGTAAGTGAGCTAGCTAAAACTACCAAAATATAAAGGCGTCTGCCCTTTCTGCAGCCTTCGGTCTTTATGCTAAAATCTTAATGTTCTCTTAAAAAACAACCATTAAAAATAAATGGTCATTGTCTTGGATCAATATATTTTAAATAGTGGTGATACAAAGTAAAACTTAAAAATGAGGATTTAGTAACGGAGTGGACACCCTTATATACTTAATAATTTCTGTTCATTGTAATTTTTAGTATTGCTTCTGACGCTTGAATTGATTTTTTTTTTTTTCTGAAAATCAGTCAAATTATCCCAATAACTCCCTTTTCAGTCCCCTGCGGCGAATCCCTTTTTCTCGCCACGAAAAATACCCCCCCTCCCAAACACATGTATATTTCCCAGTAATAAATACTATAACCTATATGAACTATGTGCAAATTACATAACTTACAGCCCTTTCCCCAGGGACTATTGAGGTCAATACCATCTCAAAAGGCATAGTTAAAGGACCTTTCAACTATATTGACTCAAAAATTTATCTCAACATTTTGATTGGACGCCTTCTGGGAAAAGAGGGCTCTGTGAGAGGGACTAGTTGCCTTTCAATTTTTAATTTTTTTGATCACTTAAAAAGGGTACTAAAGCTTTTCAATTCCGATTTTTGGGGATAATTTTTCTTATAATTAATTTAAATCGAAAGAAAACTGCATGTTTAATATATTTTTCTACAAACCAATAAGATCAATCGGTGAATAAAAAAAAGAACACAAACAAACAGTTACGGCAAGTGTTGTTTTTCCAAACTTACATAAGACTAAAAGGTTGGCAATGGTCTGATATTTGGCTGCATATTAACCATGCCTCCATTGGGAATGTGGGAGGTACAGGAAACATGAGAGGGTTCTAGAAACTATACATCTAAAAAATATTAATGGGTTATACACTGTGTTCATATCAGGAGAAGAGGGGGGAGTTAAATGTAAACTGAAGAAGAAAAAAACATCGGAAAACAACATAGGAAATAGTTAAGATACTGGGGACAGGGAGCCGAGACTTTGTCCACACGCCTGGTTTTCAAGACGATACTGGCTGTACTGATGACAAGAATAAAAAGATAAACTTCCAATAAGAAAAGAAAGTTCATATACCTATGCAAAATCTTTCCCAATCCATCTTTGGTGCAGATTATAGGCTTAAAAAATATCGAAAAAACGACAATACAAAACTGTCAAAACAGAAAAGCTAAAATGATATTTTTTTTAATTAATTTCAATCGAAAAAAACTTGTTTCGGCATTAAATTTTAATCAAAAACGAACAAAGATTAATTTAGAAAAAATCAAAGTTTTTCCGAGGGAAGCAAAGAGCGAAGTTGAAACTTAAAACAGACAAAAATTATTACTTCACGGCATATTTAATGTATACAACTGTAACTGGTACAAATAGACCAATTAATTTTGTTTCCCTGTGCTTTTATACTTACACAAAACCAGTTCTGCTCTGGAAGCACGCTATAACACGGGAGTTTTTGTACAGAAGAAGCAAACCCATTAAGGACATTTTTTTTAGAATGAAGATATTATCAATCCCTTTTAGGATCAATCCCTTTTAAGATAAAGCAACAATCTATTTTAGGATTTTCTTTTTTTTACGTTTAATTTAGTATCACTTCTGCACAATGGCTCAGTTCAATGACTGGCTCTTGTTTTGGTTCTTAAAAGGACATGTCATGATTAGTTTGTACACAAGTTCCAAGTAAAGCCATCTTAATAGTATTAGGACTATAGGCTAGCTGTAGAATTTCTATCATAGCTGGAAATTCACTGTTATATAGAGAGAAATAATCGGATTTCCAGAGTTCATATCATGTCTTATTTGATCTTCATTTCAAGTGATACCAAAGCATATTTCTTACAATTTAAGACTGTAGGCTATATTACCCACTATTGGTATTATAGCTGGTGAGAGCAAAATGATGCTTGATAAATCAATTAAATATTTCTGTATGCTGTTCAATTACTTCACGGTTATCAAAAAATAAATTAGTTTTACACTTATTTTTTGAAGATAATTTGAATCATTTACTGAAAGTTACTAATGTTACAATTAGTGTAAGACTAAAAAGCTTTATAGATTTGTGTAATGTTGTCGGGCTACATACGCACTTTTGACTCTTAAACCAATAATCCTGTTTTTTTTATACTTGACTTTGAGGTTTTGTATAATCATAAAAGCATAGGGAAACATAATTAGTTGGTTTATTTGTACTAGTTATATTCATATATATTAAATAGGCTGTGAAGTAATAATTTTTGTCCATTTTAAGATTCAATTTTGCTCTTTGCTTCCCTCGGAAAAATTTGTTTTTTTTTTAAATTATCTTGACTATACCTAACAGATCAGGGTGAAATAAAATATTTGTAGATGAAACAATGCAAACATGGGTTCAAAATACTGAATTTTACCACATTGAACCAGTTCATCATCTTATAGAGGCCAATCAAAATGATGAAAAATTTGTATAGTAGAAGAAAAACAGTTTTATTGAAAATATCGAATTCAATAGAAGACAAAAAGTTCTATAGATGAAAAAGTATTTGTATAAAATAAAAAAAGTTTTATAGAAGAAAAAAATCCCATAGAAGGAAAAAAAGTTTTATAGAAGAAATAAAAAGATCTCTGGAAGAAAACAAGTTCTATAGAACATAAAATAGTTCTCTATAAGTTTAAAAATTACAGAAACTAACTTAAAATATGAATTAAAACGGAAAAAAGCGTGACGATAAAAAAACGTGAAATGACAATTCTACTCTTTCAAGAATAGTAGCATGACACTTCAACAAGGCGGCTGTATCCAGGAAGGGGGGATAGTTTACCGGGTTCGAAACCTTTACACCCCGTCCCTCCTGATTCGTAAAAAAGTAGCAAAACTGCACACAAGCCAATTTTTGGTGCATTTTCTAAAGATTTTTTTGTACTCAAGTCATAAATCTTCATTTTTTCAGCAAAAATCAGAAAATAACCAGTTTTGAACTGGTAACCTCTCAATTTTAATACGATCTCTACCATAAGGCTTTGAAATGTACATTACAATTACAAATACTATAGATGAAAAATTTCAACAAATTTCGCAACTTATAGCCCTTTCCCCAGGGGCTGTGGCGGGTCATTTTATTCACAAGGGCATATTTGTTGGACCAAACAGCAAGTTCCACAATCCATATCAGGAGCTAGAAATAGGTACACCAATTAGGAATAGCTGAAAGGTCCTCATCGATGAAGGTGACTACGATCTAAAAGCCAAATGTCACTAGCAAGTCTCTAAATTCTCTCTAAAAAGTCGCTAATCCGAATTTTTTCTATCAATGTGTACGTTAAAACTTAAATTGTTAACTCCTCGAAAAAAGAACATATCCAGGAAGAAAGGGGTTATCGAATTTAACCTCCCCCAAATATTTTTGTCTGAATCGTAAAAAAAGTAAAGAAAATGCATTTCAAAAATTTCCGATGACAAATTTTTTGAAGTTTTTTTGTTAACCCTCCGGGAGTCTCAAAGGAAAATATCCCTCCGAACAAAAATCCTAGATACGGCCTTTCCTCAAAATCTTTTATTTTGTAAGTCTCCTGAAAGAATATCGATTTGAAACTGATGCCCGCCTTCCAGAACGATGATTTCCAGGCAAAAGGCCTGCTGGAACGAAAAATTTTTATATCGGAAGGAACAGTGGCTTGATGGAACGGAAGCTTGGCTGCATAACTTCAAATAGTTCTCTCCGATATAGACTTAAACTCACACATTGAAAGACTTTATTCAATTACTAGCAAAAACCTTTCTTTTTGGGCCCAGATTGGGCCAAAAAGGAGTTCAAACCCCCTAAATTTTTCCCCTGGATATGGCCTGGGCCCTAGGCACAAATGATAGGCTTCCAGAAGGTAATGTCATATTTACCAATTCAGCCTCAAGTCCACACCTTTGGAAAGAACCGTAGAGTTTCAATTCTTACAACTTGCTAGCAATAATCTAAGATCCATGGGCTAGGGGAAAAAAGGACGACAGAGAAGTACTACTATTGGAACGCAATAACAGACAGCAAAAAAATGTAATAAGATGCTTAAAAAAATGAATAGATAAACAATCTAGAAAATTAGAAGAATTTACGAACGAATTATTAACAAAACATAAGAGGGAGGGGGGGGGGGGGGTTAATAGCAGAAAATCGTATAAAAAATATTGGTATGATTATTTCAATAGGTTGACAATTATCAAACTATTTTGATCCGAGAATTATAATAAAAAGCAGTTCTTTTGATTATTGTCATTTATAAAATTATTCCTATATACCTAATATCTTGATTCGATCCTGCCAGTCTTTGGTTTATAATAACATAATCAATAAGATTGGTCGTCTTATCATTTGAATACCTTGTTAACTTATGGGCAATTTTATTACCAAACACAGTATTGGATATAACCAGATGGTATCTCCGAATTATCCAGAACACACTCAAGTGAAGTTAGGTTAATCATAATGAAATATACTAAAATATGATGAAAATACAATACTTTAATAACAAAATTATGGAACCTACTGCAGAAAATTATGGAAAGCAGGCCACACAGAACGCATTATATCAAATACCTATCTAAAATAACTTAGCCGATATACCAACTCTATACATTAAATATTTGATTAAAATTTGTCTACATCGTGGTTTCTTTCACTGATCCTAAGTTAATTGTCTCCGAACACAGAAAGGTAAGTGGGTTATCTCATATTTAACAGAGCAAACTTCTCGAGTGTGTTCAGGTTAATGTGGAAGTACCAACCAGATTGTTATTTATACGAAATTGCAGCAGTCTATAACCATTACTATTTTCAAATTCCTACACCAAATTTACCTAAGCTAGGATACCATTGGTTTGTATTGGGTGTAGATTGGACTGAAAAATTTCGAGGAATTGAAATGTGGAGTAAACTTAACTTTTGATTACTAGTTATTCTTTAACTTTTGATTATTAGTTATTAGTTATATTAGATTATTATTTATCGAATTTTTCGATTAAATATCTTTTGTAGGGATGTTCCCCATGGAGAATAGTAGGAAGCCATCTCCTCCGTCCCCCCAAATTGAAAGGAAATTAGACATAGAGCTATATACAAATAAGGAATTAAAAATATTTTCCCTTTAAATCTTGCTAAAAAAAAAAATCCCCTGTTTTTTTAAATAATCTCTCTCTTAGTGGTTATTCAACATTTTCATCAACCCCTCTTTTCTTCTTATATCTATTCCTTTCAGCTGTACAGAAAAAAATTGACGAATTTTTATTAGCACCGAAGATTCTTGATCCATATTGCAATTTCTCGTTTCGGCGTTTATTTTTTCGGTCTATGCAATTCATGCGTTTAAAATATATTTTCAAGTTTATTTTTTGTTAAATATAATTTGAAAAACATTTCATAAATATTTGTAAAACAAAATCTGTATTGGTTTTTTATTTTGCAGCTAAAAATTTATTTAAAATTATATGAGTCCATGTAAGTAATTTAATGCAATATTTTTATAAATACTCTTAAGGATTCATAATTAACTGCATTTCCAAATATTTGTTGTTATAATTTTTGAAGAGCTTCATAACTGAGAACCAGTTAACGCCGGTTTCCCTAAATTGGAGCTCCGACCAATGATACCAAAACCTTAAAACAAAAATGTACCACAAATTGCATAAAAAATGTACCAAAGACAAAAAAATGTACCATATCCCAAATTTTTTCCTTTAATAAAATTTTTTTAACTTTAAACACGCGGATCGTCGGTGACGTAAAGTACTATCTATGAAAATTTTACATAAGACATTTTCATTCACTTTCTTTCTCCATTCCTTTGTTTGTCTTTCTCTTCTAATACAGTACATACTCCTGACAGTACTTGAAGAAATCGTTCGGAGTAACATATATTACAACAGAAACATTTTACTACAGGCCAACAAAAGTCGTTGTTTTTCGACCGTTTATAAACTTGGCAAACTTTAGAAAACTTTTTCAAGCTCAAAACAAGCAGAAATTAACATGAGTAGGGCTTAAAACTCCTATGCCAGAACATAACTTGCACTTTACTGTAAAATATAAATGTTTTTACTTTTATAACTTTAATAAATCAAATAATATTAACATTTTGATTACTAATATCAGTATATTAAACTGACAATGCACATTCATTTGTATATTTTGTAGTAAAGTGTAAATTATGTTCTGGCCATGGAAATACATAAGGGTTTTGAGCCTTACCCATATTAATTTCTGCTCGTTTCGGGTTTCATTTATTTATCGATGCTTATTTGTGGTAGTTTCACGCTTGGTAGATTATTTGATTTTATATTTGCTGATTTTTCGTTTATTGGAGTTCTTTACTTTTCCTTGAAAAACTTATTTTGTGGAAAAAGTTTTTTAATTAATTTCCGTTTGTTTTATATTGACAAAGTCTTTTCAGGGAAAAAGGAAATAATAGTTTTTTTTTAAGACTTTATAGTTTGGCCTGCTATTTGTATGCCAGAGAAAAATTTTCAGCAATTTTTAACAACATATACCCTTTTAAAAATCTGGATACAAATAGTAGTGTTTAATTTAGTTTCCTACCCCCTCTAGTTGACCTGAAATAGAAAACTTGATACCATTCGCAAAAAAAAATCTGTTTATTTTCTTTGATAGCTTGGATACACTTACGCTATTTTGATTTGGTTAAATTTTAAGAGCAGAAGTAGCCCCGAAATTTTGAACACAATACCGTCAGTCGTTCTTGGGATACTGCTGAGATGCCTTATTGGGAATTAGCATTAACACAGTTCATTTTGAATTTATCCTAAGGCAAAATTTAGTTTTCAAACATAATGGGCAATGGGAGGGGGGGCGTGGGAGGAGGATTAGTTGCCCTCCAATCACTTTCCACTATTAAAAAGAGCATTAGCCATTCCAATTTCCAATAGAATGAGTCCTTTTCCAAGTTTCTACGACAACTCCTTCTATACGAAGTGGCTCTGGTCTAAAGGAAAAAAAATAATACATTGTGCCAAAATCGTTCTTTACTTAGGCAGCGCGACTGCGCTGTCTATGATAATTTCTGTTCGTCTTAAGTTTAAATGTTGATCCTTACTTTTAGTTGATAAAACTTGTTTTTTCAATTTAATCACTGATACAGGTACAGCCCAATATTTACATGAGTCTGCAATTTACCTGAAGTAGGACACCTTTCCTGTTGCAGAATCTGAGTAATCAAACGCAGACTGAGACCATATGTAATCTCATTGAGAAGAGAAGAGGCACTAAAAATCACAGCATTCACCTAACACAGTGGTCAACATCCATTTTAGTTAAGAGACTCAAATATAAACAAAAGGACCTTCATTTCATATCTGACAACAATATATGTTTATTAATGTATCAACTCTATATAATAGCTTTAGACCTTGACTCAATTGCGATTGCCCAACCCACAAATATTACTATTTACGTTAGTGTTGAAAAAATATATCATGTTAAAAAAAAGTGGGGGGGGGAGCATGAGGGGGGGGGGAGGGGCGGGGGTTGGGGGGGGGGTTAGCAGGGGGTAGGGGAGGGGCGTTAGGGGCAGAAGTTTGGGGGGAGGAGCAAAAATTTGGGGGAGGGGGTCCTTGGGGTTGGGGTAGGGGACCTTACAACACTGTTCAAATGGTAGTTGTGTATTATACCGAACACAGTTGAGAATCACCCAAATAAAAAAAATAATATGTATCTCTGAATAGTAGTTAGCATTCCCTCGGATGGTGATTTCTATCTGTCTGATACCTTAGATTAACAAAGTAATGTCCTATCTGTCTTGTACCTTAGATTGATTCATCACTACTATTCTAAAGCTAGTCTATAGTCCTAATACTATCAAGATGGCCTTAATTTGAATTAATTTACAAACTAATCATGACATGACAAGAACTAAAACAAGAGCCAGTCATTGAACTGAGCCATTGTGCAGAAGTGATACCAAATTAAACGTAAAAAAATAAAGAAATAACAATCCTAAAATGGATTATTGCTTTATCTTAAAAGGGATTGATCCTAAAAGGGATTGATAATATTTTGATTCTATAAAAGGTTTTCTTATTTGTTTTGCTTCTACTGTACCGAAATTGCTAGATCATTTTTTGTTTTCAGTACAGCGCTTGTTTTTTATAATCCTAAAAGAATAGGGAAACATAATTAGTTGGTTTATTTGTACTAGTTATATTAATATATATTAAACAGGCTGTGAAGTAATAATTCTTGTCCATTTTAGGTTTAAACTTAGCTCTTTGCTTCCCTCGGAAAAACTTTGTTTTTTTTAAAATTAATCTTTGTTCGTTTTTGATTAAAGTTTAATGCCGAGACAAATTTTCCTTCTATTTAAATTAATTATAAAAAAAACTATCAGATTAGCTTTTCAGTTTTGACAGTTTTGTATTGTCGTTTTTTCGATATTTTTTAAGCCAACAATCTTCACCAAAGGTGGATTGGCAAAGATTTTGCATATGTATCAGTACTTGCTTTACTTATTGGAAGTTTATTTTTTCATTCTTGTCATCAGTACAGCTAGTATCGTCTTGGAAACCAGGCGTGTGGACAAAGGCCCGGCCCATGGTCCCCAGTATCTTCACGATTTTCCTGTGTTTTAACTATTTCCTATGTTGTTTTCCGATACTTTTTTCTTCTTCAGTTTACATTTACCTCCCCCTCCCCTCCTGATATGAACACAGTGTGTACCTCTCTAGTATTTTTTAGCTGTATAATTTCTAGAACTGTTTTGTATTTCCTGTCCCTCCCAAATTCCCAATAGAGGTATGGTTAATATGTAGCCAAATATCAGAACCTTGCCAACCTTTTAGTCTTATGTAAGTTTAGAAAAACAACACTTGCCGTAACTGTTTATTTTTGTTCTTTTTTTTATTCACCGATTGATCTTATTGGCTTTTAGAAAAATATATTAAACAGGCAGTTTTCTTTCGATTCAAATTAATTATGAAAAAGTTTATCCCCAAAAATCGGGATTGAAAAGCTCTAGTACCCTTTTTAAGTGACCAAAAAGACTGAAAATTGAAAAGTAACTAGTCCCTCTCACAGAACCCTCTTTTCCCGGAAGGCATCCAGTCAAAATGTTGAGATAACTTTTTGAGTCAATATAGTTGAAAGGTCCTTTAACTATGCCTTTTGAGATGGTATTGACCTCAATAGTCCCTGAGGAAAGGGCTTTAAGTTGTGTAAATTGCCCATAGTTCATATACGCTATAGTATTTGTTACTGGGAAATAAACATGTTTTTGGGAAGGGGAGAGGGTATTTTTCATGGCGAGAAAAAGGGGTTGTTTTTGGGAGGGGGGGGGGGTATTTTTCGTGGCAAGAAAAAGGGATTCGCCACAGGGAAATGAAAAGGGAGTTCTTGGAATAATTTGACTGATGGTCAGAAATAAAAAAAAAATCGATTTAAGGATAAGAAGCAATACTAAATCTTAAAATGAACAGAAATTATTAAGTATATAAGGGTGTCGACTCCGTTACTCAATCCTCATTTTTAAGTTTTACTTTTGTCACCATTCTTTAAGAGAGATTGATCAAACAAAAGGACAATTGAATTTTAATGGATTTCTTTTTAGAGAACATTAAGATTTTAGCATAAAGACCGAAGGCTGCAGAAAGGGCAGACGCCTTTATATTTTCGTAGTTTTAGCTAGCTCCCATGTCCCCCTCACTTACTTTGAAGTGAGTATTATCTGCTCAGCTAAAAGGGGTATCACGAAGAAGATTATCTTCGCTCATGTCGCCTTGTTTTGTTAAAATTACCATTTTCTATGCCAAAATAGAACTGAGAAGCTGTTCTTTTTTTCTCTCTTTTTATATATATCCAAATTTAAGGCAAAAAGATCATCTTTAAGAAAAACAAGCAATAATATAAAAACTAACTTACAAAAAATTTGAAACTAGCTTGAAGAATAAGTAATTTTGATATTAAGAAAACGAAAATTTTCCAAAGTGCAATTCTGTAAATTTTCTTAAAGTTGAAAAGAAAATTGTTTTTTATAAGCATGTCAGCATCGAAAGGAGAAAATTCTTATAAAACCTATGAGCTTCTTCAGAATGATTTTGGAGCCTTGTATTTCCTAGCTCTCTCATAGCTGTCTTCTCTCCTATTTCTTGAAGACTGTGAGCTATCCCTGTAGTTAGGCATCTCAGGGCTATTGCCACTTTCGAAACACTTTTGCTAAATGCATTGGTCTTGTCTTTTTTCGCATACATGCGTTGCATAATTCGCTGTCTTTGATCCTAGCTATTTTCGGTCTAATAAATACTGGTAGCTTCTTAGCAACAATTATTGGTTTCGTTTATGCTGAGATTGGCTTTGGGGTGTGTCTCATAGACTGTCTGTTTTTCAAACTGGTGTTCTTCTATTAACTGGCCTGGCTCCCGTTTCAGTTTTTCAAGTTCAAGCTCAATTAATAAAGGCCTTTTATTTTCCCTAAAAAACTGTTCCCACTCTTTAGTTACCACTGGTTTGACCTCCGTCATAGTGTATACAATTTCCCTTCTCTTTCTTGCTGCCATTTCACGCAACATAGCTCTCTCGAAAGTAATCCCATCACTTCCCCTTGGTACAAATCTTCTATTAATGTTAATCTTTTTTATTCTCTTAGTTAAGCTTTTCGCCACAGAAAGCTATTTCCCTGTTCCGTGCTATAAGTTAGTTTCACTGCTAAATTTTGACTGCCTTATTTCTCTACATGCATGAACATGCATGTAACGCATGTTCATGTGTTATATGTATAAATAAATTGGCTCTGTATATGCATGCATCAATCGATTCAAAGAGAATTCTTGACAAATGACCATGGGCTTGTTCAATCGTAAATATTCCGTTGTTGGTTGTAATTAATTAAAAAAAAATTTCACAAAATAAGTTTTTAAAGAAAAGTATAGAACTGCATTAAACCAAAAATGAGCAAAAATAAAATCAAATAATCTACCAAGCGTGAAACGACCATAAATTAGCATCGATAAATAAATGAAACCCTAAACGAACAGAAATTACAATAAATAACCGGGTCACACTCAAAGCGAGCAGAAATTAACATGAGTAGGGTTCAAAACTCCTATGCCTTCCCAAGGCCAGAACATAATTTGCACTTTACTGAAAAAAATACAAATGAATGTGCATTGTCAGTTTAATATAAATGTACTGATATTTAGTAATCAAAATGTTAATAATGTTTGATTTATTAAAGTTATAAAAGTAAAAATGCTTATATTTTTCAGTAAAGTGCAAATTATGTTCTTGCCTTGGGAAGACATAAGAGTTTTAAGCTCTACTCATGTTGGTATCTGCTCATTTTGAGTTTGAAAAAGTTTGCTAAAGTTTTCTGAGCTTATAAATGGTAGCAAACGAACGAAAAACCACGATTTTTGTTTGGCCTATGGTACAATTTTTCTGTTGTAATATATATGTTACTTCGAATAATCTCTTCAGTTAATGTCAGGAATAATGTACTGCATGAGAAGAAAAAAAAAGGAATGGAGAAAGAAAGTGAATGAAAATGTCTTATTCAAAATTTTCATAGATAGTACTTTACGTCACCGACGATATCCCAAAAACAATTTGGGATATGGTACATTTTTTTTGTCTTTGGTACATTTTTCATGCAATTTGTGGTACATTTTGTTTTGGGGTGTTGGTAACACTGCTATGGTATGTTAATTTTACGTTTTAAGCTAGATTAGGCAATTACTTGAATCTTGACCTAGGCTATCCCACAGGGAAGTGCCGAAGGAATTTAGGCCTACAGAGGTCAAAGAACCTAAAATCCAAAGTATTGAAAGGTACTACGATTTTGTTGCTATTGAAACTAGTTCCAGTGGTGCCAATCACGGGGGGGGGGGGCATTGGCCTTCTGGATTTCGCCCCATTCCTTGATTTCAAAAGTAAATTTTTATTTGGTATTTTCATGGAAAAAAGGAGAAAAAAATAGCCCCCCCCCCTCCTTCATTTTTTTATAAGTATAGAATTGAGGCAGTTGAGAAGGAAATATGTTAAAAAACAATTCTTAGGTCTGCTTCATAACGTGTAGAATAATTGTAATTGACAGATTTTGACTGCAGCTGCACTATATTTTACCCACAACTCCCACCCCCCCCCCCCCTAGTGTAAAAATATATAACCCAAATTATATGTTTCAGAAAAAGTGCGTTCGTAGGCTCAGTGATGTAAGATGACGAAACTCTCGGTTCCTTCACCAGATCCGTTAAAAACTAGCTCTGTCCAGCTCTCAACTTTGAAGTGTTTTACAATATAATAGAAAACATAATTTATATCAATTTATTTGGTTTTACGGGCTAATAAAGAAAGGGCAGAGCTCCTTGCTTTCTTTTTTTGGTTCAGAACCAACTGTAAAAAAGCAACGGACTTTGAAACACCAAGAAGAAGATATTGAAAAGAACTATGATCCACCGTCTACGTCTTAGAGATATGTTAATGAAAACCTAGAAGTTCACGAAAGTAGAAAGGTCTCAGGAGGTCCCACGAGTACATAATTTATGCATGTTTTTATGGTTTTCTCACTGAGAATGAAAAACAGGATTTTTCTCACTTGAAAAAACAGGATTTTTCTCACTTTGATGGATGTTTTTTTGGACGGTTATGAGTGTTGGTCGATTTATTTGATGTTTTTCATGGATGTCAACATCAATTTATGTATGTTTTATGGTTCGTTGTCAGTGAGAATGAAAAAAAAAGCGACGAGTACAGCAATTTATGGATGTTTTATGGTTTTTGTCAGTAAGAATGGAAAAACAGGATTTTTCTCACTTTGATGGATGTTTCAAAAACAAGATCACGTGTTTCCTTCTCAGCCAATCAGAGGGCTTGTTACATCTGCTTCTCAGCCAATCAGAGAGCCGGTTACATATTAGCGGCGGAGGTTTTCAGAGAATATGAGGAAAGGATTTTTTCTATAGTTTTATTAGTCTGTGAATAGAATTCAAAGGAGTGAGAACAGTTTGATTTTACTCATTTGGATATATTTGTGCTGATGATGAATGGAATGTTTACCCTATTAGAAGTTGATAGTGGAGTTGATGGTAATAATACAAGAGCAGCAAACATTGCGGTGGAAATCACGAGAGGATCACGGCTTTGTCTGTAATGGGATGAAGTATATGAAAGATATGTGTTATCCTTGAGCAAATTTAAAATGAAGGATCAATTATATGTCGCTGCAAAAGTTGATATAGCACATGTGAATAGACTTCAATGTGCTTTAAGTGCATTGGTGAAACATATTGAAGACAATAAACTGTATCGCTAATTGTACATGCTTAGTATTATTGTTGTTGTAATTATTCAATAAAATTGTTTCGAAATCGAAAATTATACCTTTTTTGTCTGGTTAGGTTAGACTAGGGGCTAGCGAATCAGGGTCAGTCTAGAGTCAGCAGTCAGAGTGAAAGGATTGAAAAATGAATAAATTTGAGAAAGAGAGAATTAGATCAAATCTAGTGTTTATGGAAAAACATTTGATTTTGGATGATGATTTTCTCGAGTTATCTCTTCAACGCAGGATATTCTCTCGTCAGGGAACACTTGACAATATAATGAGGAGTGCTTCTCCCCCAGTGGACTATTGTATGAAACTTTTAAAATGTGATTCAAATGCATATAGTCAATTTATTGAAATATTAATTGGAACCAAGAAGAAACATATCGTGGATATACTTTTGCAAACATTGCCAATGGGTTCAGTGTAGATAGCTCCTCCCTTCGAAAAGGTAACTTCGCAGAGTTACTCCTCTCCACAGTCCTCCACCTGGAATGTATCGAGCGAGGACGATCAGTTTCATTTTAGCTGTGAGAGAGTTAAGTGACATTAGAAAACCAAAAAAAAATTTTCTATACATGTCCATTATGCATGTATACTCTTTGTAGTTGGACTCAATGTGAGAATTGTGCAATTATTGATGACTATAGTGAAAAGTGTAAATTATGTAATCCTTGTAAATTACATAGAGACTATGCAGTACAAATTAAAGGATGTAATTCATGTCTTGAAGAGCTGTGTGACTCTCACCCTAGAGGGCACCTGTGCTCCAATTGTCACTATGATAAATATGATCAGTGGGAGAATACTTACCCTGCTATGATTGGAAAGAATCCCAAACGTGATTTTAGTTTATTTCTACGAGATTGGTATCGTCGTGGATTTAAATTATTCTGGGAAGAGGAATCTGGTCTACGATTCAAATGTTGGAGTAACAAGACAATTTGGTTTCTACGTCATCGTTGTGACGACACTGCCTAGTATGACTATAAACCAAGTGATTTTCATTTGGCAGTTACCGAATGTGATTCACCATTTGAAAACACTGTGTGTGATATTGCTTCAAATAGACAGATTGAAACTCGTAAATTTTATAATATGAATGCAAATAGTATCATTGACTTTACAAAGAGATGCGTCTGGTTTGTAGCTACATTGTAAGCCGATAAATGTGATAATGAACCTCTAACAAAACTAGATCAACTCAAAACGAAACCATCGGATACAGCAAAGTTTGGTGTACATAAACACAATCTGTACACTAATTAAGAAGAAGAAATCTAAAGGGCAGACTTAGAGACATTGTTGTATATATATATATATATATATATATATATATATATATATATATATATATATATATATATATATATATATATATATATATATATATATATATATATATATATATATATGCATTTTATTAATAAACAAATTCACAAACATTTTTTAAGCACTTTACTCGTAGGGCACTGAAATCATTATTGTATAGGTCTGAGAGAATATTTTCCACTAGAAAGTCGTTCAGACGTGGATTGTCACTATAAATGTGGAGAAACTGCTTGTAAGTATAGCCACGGCATCGGAACACAAAACATAGTAGTGCATGGAAGCCACAGCTTTTAGTCGTTAGATCCTGCACCCTCTTCCGATTTTGAATAATAGTTTTCCCACTGCTCTCAATATAGTTGCTGATGTGGGGTGTGTAAAATGTATACGGTAGACCAAGAGGATAAAAAAATTCAATCGTCTTCATTGTTTGAAAGATGCACAGCCAATGACCCGTCAGCACAGTCGACGGACTGCTATTAACAATAATCAAGGTATTGTTGATACTTTGAATTTTTCCAAGAAAATCCAAGGGTAGACAATAGGATTTGTAATGTGACATGTAGGGGTCCATATTAAATACATTGATTACTTGACTGGTGTTCATGGCGCTAAGTCTAGAAGAACACTGCCTTCGGGAGTGATTTCCCAATAGGTTTCATATTGATTTATTGAGATTAGTGCAATACTCTCAGCCAATGGATCGGCAAATTTACTCTCTAAACGCACAATCCTCGTATGTACTATACTCATATCCTGCGTTCCAGACAAATCCAGAACAATGATACCATGTGTTTTATAAAACATTTCCTCGGCTATATCATTTTCAAATAGTTGCGAATTGTGATCTAGGGTTTGCAGGGCCAACTCATACAATGTTCTATAGGAGTTATCAAAACATAGATTGTAGAGTGGGATGCCGTTTACTTTACACACCAGAGGTGAAACTTCAAGCATCTTGAATTTAATTGGGCATTCAGTCCACGATCCTACTGCACTGGTGATTTTAACAAATGCCAAAGGGAGTTTTGATAGGATTTTGCCATTGATCAGGGATTAATCGGTGAGGGTGTATGAGCCCATAGCAATATAACGTTGATTGGTGATTGTATGAGGAACAAGTAGTTTAATATTATTGCCATGAGCTCTTATTTTGATCAATGCACATTCAAAGGAACTCATAACCAGTAGTGTCTACACATGAAGCATGGCCGAGGTTAGGGAGAGACTAACAGAGTAATTGAATGCACTATGCTTTCTCTTTTTGTAAGTGGAGATTGAAAGCATTAATTTCTTATACACTTAAATACCGGGCGGTAACAATTGGGTTCAATTAAATATTTCATTATATCTTTTTCCAACAAGATGTAATTCACTAGTTGTAGCATTTTTAAGTGCATATGTACTATCAGTATTTGTAATATATTCATATCCATTGGAGGTGCCTCTCAATTCCTTGTATGACTTGGGTGTCATCAACATGAACTGCATATAGCTTGTATAATTTGATAGATTGTTCCTTGTGCTCACCAGTGTGCCATTGATGTATACACTAATTTGACGAAATAAATTTTGAAGTATATAATTTTCATAGGATATTTCATCGGCCCGAATTGGCATTGTATTACCGGATGTCCGGAATTTCATTTGTAAATATATAAATGTTGGACATGTCCTTAAATTAGTCTTCAACGGACTATATTTGAAAGTGGTTATTATCGGAGAGGGGTTGTTGAGGATAAAATTGTTCATAGTATCCATGCTTGACACTCACATCAACATTTTCAGCATTGAATAGATTCAATGAGGCGGTGATTGAAGGTTGAGAATCCTTATGCGGCAGATAGAACATCTTAGGAGAAGAAATCTAGTTTCGATCTAAAAATTTTCTTCCTGGGGCTTCTTCTTCTGTTTACAGCACGTGTCGGCTTTTTCCTTCTTTTCTTTGACAAGAGAGATGATGTCTTTCGTTTCCGACCTGAGTGGAGACTGATGAGTGATGCATTGGTTCTCGACCTTTTTAAGCTTTTACCATTTTGTTTTAATCTTTCGCCAAGGGTTCGTGCGTCAGACCTAAGCTTTTCCGTAGCACTTTTTTTTTAAAATCCTCCCCAGGGGACAAATCATATACTGCATAGACTGCAAATTCTATCGCAGTTAGTAAAATATATTTTCTAGCCGGAAGTAGCGAAGAGCAAAACAGCTTTGCAAACCAGCTACCAAGACCGTTGCCAGACATTGACGAGCGACCTTTGTAATAGTCCATTCCATTGCCCTGTTGTCTTGGGCCAAGAGTATTAATATAGCAGTCAATATCAGGACAAATGAATACCACTTTTCTATTAGACATCTTGTTGTTGAAACGATTGGACGAAAATGGCATGTAATCACTGCCAAACCTTTAGAAATTGCTATGGGATCAACCAATTCAGTTCTTAGTGTTAAAAGACCGAGTTCCAAAGAGGAAATGTTTACAGCACTATGTTGAAGTTGTTTTATATGTTAGTTAAAAATATGCTCTTGAATCTTTTTTCGTTCAAGAACTCGTAGGAGGGGAACATTTGAATTACCAACCCGAGATGTTTCCACAAATGAAGCGTAGAGAAATATACAAGTGTCCGTGGAGAAGGCAGGCGGGTAGTCAGCAAAAATGAAATTAGTGTTTCCGGCACTTTACCATTGATTATATTGAGCTTAAAGCCAAGAACATCCTTTAGGTTATCATTGAGAATAACCTTTTCGCTGGCAATAGGTGAACTAATGTAGATCTTACCCTCCTCCTTTGAATAGTTGAAATGAAAAGCTCCTTTTTTACGAGTAGAAATTCTCTTATTAATAGAACGATATTAATTGTTCATGCAGGTGAGTTCATCGTAGGGTAATAAATTAATAATACATCAAGTTAATCTATTAAATTTATTCTTGATCACTTGAGGTCGGTAGCGGCCAATCATAGTGCCTAATTTTTATTTTATATTTACGATATTTTCTCAGGATGTCATATGTATTACTGAGATTACAGTCGACAAGAGTCACTTTATGCTTCCCCTCGAATTTGATGGTGGGAGAGGGTTTCAGCCAAAATTCACTTGTTTTATTTATATCATCGTAAAAAGGATCGGAAACATTGAACACGCAATTCACATAAAAACCATTGGGCATTGTCGTTATCTTCAGTACCGACCCAAGAATCAAAATATGAGTTTTATCCTAGCAAGCAAACAAATAACTTTTTCTTGCCCCTACGAGTACGACTCTTTAATATCTTTTCAATTTCATACGTTTCACTAGTGTTTCTAACTTTTTGCACTTTATATTCATAAAAACCACCGAGAATCTCATCATCTTTGGTGTCTCGCAGTCGATAAGTCATGGGCTCGGTTTCGAGGATTTTCGACACTTTAAAAAGTTCGGTGCTCCATAAATAAGTTCCCCTTACAAAAATATTTATTGTTCTTTTGATGTCAACAGTATCACCAGCAATAAATTTTCTCTTCGAATTTTTTTTTTCTTTTTCACCATTGAAGCATTGATTTAGAACATCATCAAATGCTTTTTAGTTGCAATGAACATACCGAGGGCTTGAGTTGGGCAGTGATTGATGAGGTCGATGGTTGTATATCCGCATGATTTTATCTAAATCATGAATAAAAGCTGATGTATTTTTCAGTCTGCAATATCTTGAAATTAATAGACAAATTGTTATGGAGACTCGGTCGGACCTGGCTGCCCTTATTAGACTCTGACTATAATATAGTATTTTACTATATATCAATAGAACCCTTTGCGCTTGGGGATTGAACAATTAGCTGCCACGATCCGTTTGAATTTTTCTATATGAACCCCGTTCAAGACGACATCCGATGGCTCGTGAAACTTCAACATCTCTCTTTGATCGCAATGGACTGGCATAGGCATAGCGACTAAAGACACTGATTGCCACCAGAGTATATTTGCAGGGCGCATTGTGACTTTGTTGAATTGCATTCTAGCGTTAGAAGATATGTTTGCATTATATGTAGAGGGAAAAAAGCTTTACTTTGTCAATATTGTTTACTGCGAAGCCTATTATTATAGGATAGTATGTAGCTTGGTTCATTCTCTAGATACTCTTTTGCTTTTTTCAATGTGCTGCCGGAAACAACTTTAGAAAGTGTTTTGGGAGAACTTAAACTTCCCGCTTCACCAATATTTTTATAAGACACCTTTCAGAACTTCATCCATTTTGAACGCAAACACGTAGTGTAATTTCCACTCCCCTTTTACACACTGGAGGGGGAATCAATTCGTCGTTGCTTTTGACTAGCAGCCACAGGTGTTGTAAAATCATTATTGCTGCTGCTGCTAGTATTTTCAAAAATTGAATCTTTTTCTTTTTTAAATGGTGGTGGTGTTGGTGTTGTTCGGGACTATATTCTTTTAGTTTTCGAAGAATTTGCTTATTGACAATAAGACTTTTGGGGATGTTTGATATACTTAGGAAGGTGTATAGATGATTGTCAAATGATAAAAGTCCTTTACGATTCGTTACCATATCACAAATTAAATCAACTAGTTTATAACTTTTTCCCTGAATTATAATTTGTTTCCCTGTGCTGTCGACTTGAACTTGATGTTCATCACCAGTTTCCAACATGAGATATAATAATACTCTTTTACTCTGTTCACGATAGGTCAGTGGCAATAGGTTTCCAATTTTCGATGCAATTGAATTCAATTCCTTCTCCTTTGATTGTGCAGAATCTTGAGGTGATGTTTCCTGTTTAGAAGGATCGGTAACAGTGGCGGCGGTGGGTCTCTTACGATAAGGTTTATGTTTGTCCACACGTCGCAATGCATCTTGAAGTAAAAGCAGTTTTTTGTCATCGGCAATATTCTCATCGTTAATGAATTTGCTTAGATTGTCTTCAAAATGTTCGATGGGCGAGAGCACAAGTTCAAATGGTGTCAATTTATAGGGTTTAGCCATTCTCTCTCTAGGGAAAACTGTTTACAAGTCCAGCAATTATTGGCAGTAAAAGTTTGAAAAAGATAGCACCCGCCTGAAGGAGTCGTGTTATTTAAAAAATTGTTCCCATTTTTTTAAAAGCCCAGGTGCGTAAAGGTGATACAGTATTGGTTTTATGTTTTATAAAAACATATTGCAGTTTAACATTGCCCACAGTTAAATTTAAACAAAGTTAATATATTATATTAATTAAATCATTGTCGACACCATGTTTCAGTATGGCCTTCCTAAGCAAGGGTTTTGAAGTGCCTAAAACGGAAAATAAATGCCGTTGTTCGTGTAGTTTATTCAGAATCACAACGGCATCTAATAGACTTTTCTATTGTTCACCGTAAGATATATTGCAGTTTCATTCTTGAAAATGTCGGTGACTACGATAAGTTTCTCGGATGTGCTCTGATTAAAATCTAGCGAAATGTAATCGTGGGGCTTATTAGTCGCGTGATTGTACGCTGAAGGCAGACATTTAGGGGCGCCAAGGTATATCTGTTTATTGAGAGTTATGAGCAAGCTAGAATCAAGAATAGCTCGATAGATAATAAAGATAGTGCAATTCAAAGCAAGGGTTCGCATACATTTGCTTTGATGAAACAAATTGTGTAGAACTAGGGTTATGGAAATGTGTTTATGGTGGGAGCGAACAGTGAACAGTTGTAGCATTTCCTGTGAGAACTTTTCAATGGATTCAGCCAAATCATCAATAATGAGCCACGAGTTCGATTCAATACTATTGATAACATCGAATCTCCGTATGAATTGTATTGGTATGATTGTGTATTTGATCATAGGACTCCTGCCAAATACTATAGCAATAGTAGATTTTCTTAGGTCTTTCCAAAAACATTTTCTGACAATTTTTAGTTATTTTAGTCAAGAGTGTTGTTTTCCCCGACATTGAGGGACCACACAGAAACGATCTGAAGGGTGTTTTAAATTGATACATGCTGCTGCTGCTGTTGACAACAGTTGGACTATAACTAACTGTAAATCATACGTGTTCAATGAATAAGCAGTACTAGCAATAATTTTCCCATAGACCTATCTAGTACGTTAACAAGAACAACAACAAAAAAACAATATGTCATGGCAGCATTTATTTCGGCAACCTGAAAACTCTATTTGTTAAACATGAACAACGATAAGAATAACACTTTATGTTCAACAAGAACAACAACAATATTTCATGGCAGTATTTATTTCGGCAACATGAAAACTCTATTTGTTCAACATGAACAATGATAAAAATGACACTTTATGTACAACACATTGCATTCAACTGATGTGTTCCCCCTTTTCTGATGTGCCCTAGCTGATGTGTTCCCTCTTTTATTAATCACCCAATAAATCCTTGGTCCCATTAGCCTTTAACAGAAGATGATATTTATCACCAAAGTAAACTTGAACCTCCCCCTCCCGTGGCAAGTGCACGTTGCACACATTGTTAAAAAACGACAACTTGAGCTTTTTGGAAATTTCCAGTACTGAACTGCCGCCCGCTATATTCTTTTTCAGTACCAAATTTCACTTTCGCCTGTGTAGAAGAACCATGCCAGTCTCTATGCTCGTGAACGATGTAAAATTGGGGTCAGCAATAATTCGTGCACACACTAGAGGGTCAGTCACAACGTTTCAGCGAGATCTATAACGTACGCTTTCACAAATTTTGCCAAACACTGCATTTAGAATGAGTTTGTACATTTCCTTCTCCACCGTTGAGTTTGCCTTAGAGCGTTTATCAACAAAGGTGTCGATAAACGTCTTTAAATATGGTTGCTGATTGAACTGCAGGACCCTATGCATTTTGGTGATCATGAAACCATTGTTCACCATCCAGTGCAAAAGCACATGGTGAACAACGATATTCTCCTTAGGGTCCAAATCAGCAATCAGTTTTTGCTTAGAGGGAGTCCAGTGCATCCCCATATCCTCAACCAATGATCGATTGTAAAGGAAAAAAAAGGTAAAGGATGCGGCACTAGACCCTTAAGATCCAAACCGGCGGTGCTGATCTCCGTTTCGTGGCCCTTCAGCCAGGAAGTGCAATGGATTGTGAATGGTGCAATGATTGAAGTGCAATGGAGCAGGGACTCAATGAGTCCCTGCTCACGGGTCGATTGATACAGGGAAAAACAAAATCTTTGACGGAGTCGTGAAGCGCCAGAGGAATGTGCACGTCAATTTCAAAGAACCATCCTTGTGGCCCATTGTCCTCGACGATGGTAATGTCGGGGAACTCACAAGGATTCTCAAGCCATTGATAGTTCCCTCACGGCAAAGAGTAGTGATACAATGCCGAGGGGTACAAAGAGTTCATGTCCAAGAAAACTGCAATTGACTTTGCACCAGTGTTTTGTCCGCTCTGATCGGTTAACAAGACGTGGTCCCCATGAACACCCTACCATCCCCTCATTGAATACCCTGCAAAAAGGGGCTGATCTAGGTTTGTGATTAGGCCTATTTCCTCCCTACTAATTTTTAAAATCAAATCCATCCCCAAATGAGGTGTGGAAAATTAATAGCCTCTTTCTAGACCGAACTCTAAATAGATTTGATCTGCGTTCTTACAGACTTTATCCAACAGAGTTATAACGTCACTGGCCAAGTACAGTTTACAATAATCCCACCCATTTTTACAATTCCCCTTAGACCAAACCTTCTTGGCAAACTCATATTCCTCGGCTGTGCATTCACTGCTGGTCAGTGAATTGTAAAAAGCTTCAATTGGAGGTAGTTTCACCTCGCTTAAGCGAGCGCCAGAACAGTAATAGTGGTATGCGTATACACCTTTGCAGGTCAACAGGTCATACATTTCACTGTCTGGAAAGTGCTGTTTAAGCTTGGGAAAGCTATCAAAATTGTCGCTTTTCTGCACTTGAATGAAATGACTCAATGCCTTGGGAAAAAAACTAAAGGAATCTAAAAACCTGATTTTATTCCAACACGTATCCCCATTATTTACTACCTGCCATTTCAGCTCGAGAAGCAACAACTTCTCGGCCGATTTGGGAATAATGTTATAGGTAAATAAACTATATACCCATGGACTGTCTACTCCCCCTCCCTCCCTGTGCATACGTGCCAGTGCCGGTAAAATAAATTTTAAGTCATAATTTGAGTTGTGGATAAAAACAGGGATAAAAAACTGCTGGCTAACATTTAAGTTACACGATTGATGCGCAACCCCACTAAAATTACTACCCCAGAGGATATTTCCTGCCACAAGTGATTATGGTCTCTGACTTTCCCCCTTCCCACCTCTTTTCCCTTTAGTCCCCTTATCCCCCTCTACAATCTCCCCCTTACAAACCCAACATATTTTTTGATTTTTAATCGCGAGACAATCCTCTGCAGACAAAACCATTGGGTAATGGGTATTTCTCACACGAGAAATAGCACCATTAGCTGTGCCAATTAGTTTAGTCAGTGCCTTGACCATACACTCCCCCTCATCCAATCTTTATACTATTTCTAACAACCGCGTGGTGTTAGTACTGCCTCTTTGCGCATGGGTATAAGATACTGCAATCGCCTGATATTCTTTGATTCGGTTTGGAAATCGGGGATCGTTCACGTCCACCAGCTTAGCTTCACAGTCTAAAAATATTTGGTTTCACTGGAGGAGGGTGTTCTGGAAATTTCTAAAATGTAAAATAGCCCTATCTTGAAACCGTTTCCACTGTCTGGTAGCCATACAGACTACAGTGCCTCATGTGATTTGCAGCTTTAATTCAATCCAAGATCTAGACAGACATATCGGACAGTAGAAATATACCCCCCTTTTCTGAACCTCCCCCAGAACTCTACTAATGTATGTAATCGGGTTAAAATGGCCAATTGAATGGGCAGAGTCACTAGATGGTGGTGTATACAACAACCAAACCCAGTGTTTGACTAATTCAATTGGGGCCCCTTACTGGGAAAACCACCCTCTTCTTTTTAAAACGAACCCCCTCTTCAAATTCAGTTTCAAACTGAACCACAGTAACGCCGATATTTAAATGGGCATTAGCCCTTTCAAAAATATCAATGGATCTTAGCGTTACTGGGTATTTTCCCTCTAAACAAGAAAAATCTACAATGGGGAAATTGGACCCTTCCTTCCCATGTACAGCAGAAAAAAAAATCAATGTATATGTTTCACAAAGAGAAAAAATCAACATGCACCAAGTTTCACGAATAAAAAACAGGATGCAACAGGTTCCACGACCTAAAAAAAACAATCAGCACGCAACAAGTTCCATTAACAAGATCAGTTTCACGAGGTGAAAATCAATGCAAAAGTTTCGCGAAGAGAAAAAAAAACAGGATGCAACTAGTTTCACAAAAAAAAAAATCATCACTCAACAAATTTCACTAACATAAATCTGCATGCAACAAGTTCCAACAACAGCATGCAACAAGTTTCACGAAGAAAAATCAGCACTCACTAAGCTCCACAAACATAAATCAGCACGGTAAAGTTCCATGAACAAAATTGGCTTCAATAGAAGAAAAAAAAATCAATGTGCAAGTTTCACGAAGAGAAAAATCAACATACAACAAGTTTCATGAACAAAAAATCATCAAGCAACAAGTTCCATGAACAACAATCAGCACGCAACAAGTTCCTTGAACAAAATCAGTTTCACAAGGAGAAAAATCAGTGTACAAGTTTCGCGAAGAGAAAAAAGCAACATGAAACAAGTTTCATGAGAAAAAAATTCAGCAGGCAGCAAGTTCCAGAAACAAAAAGCAGCACTCAACATGTTCCAAGATCAAAATCACTTTCACGAGGACAAAACCAATGTACAATCTTCACGAAGAGAAAAAACAACATGCAACCATTTTCACGAAAAAAAACTTTAGTAATCCACAAGTAAATCAACCTGCAACAAGTTTCACGAACACTTAGCGTGGTGCGCCACGCAAACGCCATTTTTATCTTCGTGAAACTTGCACATTGATTTTTTTTCTTCTCTTGAAGCCAATTTTGTTCATAGAACTTGACCGTGCTGATTTATGTTTGTGGAGCTTATTGAGTGCTGATTTTTCTTCGTGAAATTTGTTGCATGCTGTTTTTGGAACTTGTTGCATGCTGATTTATGTTCGTGAAATTTGTTGAGTGATGATTTTTTTTGTTTGTGAGACTTATTGCATCCTGCTTTTTTCTCTTCGTGAAACTTGTACTTTTATTTTTCACCTCGTGAAATTGATTTTGTTAATGGAACTTGTTGCGTGGTGATTGTTTTTTTTAGTTCGGGGAACTTGTTGCATGCTGTTTTCTATTTGTGAAGCTTGTAGCATGTTGATTTTTTCTCTTAGTGAAACATGTACATTGATTTTTTTTTTCTCCTCCTAAAACTAATTTTATCCAAGGAATATTCTGCATGCATATTTTTCTGGTTCTGGAACTTGTTGCGTGCTGATTTTTTTTTGGTCGTGAAACTTGTTGGATGTTGCTTTTTCTCTTCGCGAAACTTGTAAACTGATTTTTCTCCTTGTGAAACTGATTGTTGTTCATGGAACTTGTTCAATGATGGTTTTTTGTTCATGAAATTTGTTGCATGTTGATGCAACAACATTGTTCGTGAAACTTGCACATTGATTGTTTTCTTGTCTTGAAGCCAATTTTGTTCATGGAACTTGACCGTGCTGATTTATGTTTGTGGAGCTTGTTAAATGTTGATTTTTCTTCATGAAACTTGATGCATGCTGATTTTGGAACTTGTTGCATGCCGATTCGTGTTCGTGGAATTTGTTGAGGGATGATTTTTTTGTTTGTGAAACTTGTTGCATTCTGTTTTTTTTTTCTTCGCGAAACTTTTAAATTGATTTTTCACCTCGTGAAACTGATTTTGTTAATGGAACTTGTTGCGTGCTGATTGTTTTGTTTTAGTTCGTGGAACATGTTGCATCCTGTTTTTCATTCGTGAAACTTGGCGCATGTTGATTTTTTATCTTTGTGAAACGTGTACATGGATTTTTTTTTCTCCTCCTAAAACTAATTTTGCCTGTGGAACTTACTAAATGCCTATTTTTCTGATTCTGGAACTGATTGCTTTCGGATTTTTTTTTGTTCGTGAAACTGGTTGCATGTTGCTTTCTCTTCTCTTCACGAAACTTTTGCACTGATTTTTCTCGTCGTGAAACTGATTTTGTTCAAGGACCTTGTTGCGTGCTGATTGTTGTTCATGGAGCTTGTTGCATAATGGTTTTTTGTTCATGCAACTTGTTGCATGTTGATTTTCTCTTCGTGAAACTTTTACATTGATTTTTTTTTCTTTTCTTGAAACCAATTTTGTTCGAGGAACTTGCCCGTGCTGATTTATGTTTTGGGAACTTGTTGAGTGCTGATTTTTCTTCGTGGAACTTGTTGCTGAATTTTCCTTCGTGAAACTTGTTGCATGCTGAATTTTTTACTTCGTGAAACTTAAACAATGATTTTATCTCCGTTAAACTGATTTTGTTCCTGAAAGT